>NW_021636983.1:0-117095 GCF_004799145.2 Neltuma alba | reverse complement strand
ATTAAAGATGGTAAGTTTTGGTGTCTCCAACACCCTCAATTTTTAAGAGTAAAATTGCATTAAAAAATACTATAGGATACTGAATGCCACTAAAAAATATTTCAAAGTACCGGATACATTACAAAATATTTTAAAATACGAGATGTATTTAGAAAAAAACTTTATAGGCCTGGTTGGACTTTCACCCTAAATTAAAACATAAAACTCAAATAAATATGATTTGCACTTTACTCTCGATTTTTATTAAGTACACTTGAATGAGATAAATTAGTGACGATGGAGTAAATTTTTTTAGTCATTTGTTACGCACGCTGCCATTCACCAGTGTGATGCTATTTTCTCCCTTACCCTCTCGTGCGTCATTTCCCACTCTGGCTCATTCGGCATTTTTAACGAGTTTATTCTCTTATTTTGGCTAAAAACGACGTCGTTTGTGGCATCGTGCAGCAGCAGATGGAAATAGCAAAGGAGAGAAGCCAGATCGCAAGTATTGCCATTATCTCCTGATCACTTATTGTTGAAGTAAGTGGCCGTAGCTTTTCTTCACTGCTATTATTTTACCCACTTTATTTCCAGCCTCCTTTTAGTAATGGTTTTCACTTGAAGTCAGTTCCACATGGGAGGTATTTACTGAGAATCTTATGATAAATTTTTGAGATCTACAGGGAAGCCCCAAATAACTCGACTCCTGAATTTAATCACCATGTTAACAGTGGTGGCGAAGTCAATGAATGGAGAGGGTTTAATGAGTGGTGCCACTCACAAGGAACGAAGCTGACGCACCCATAATAATGAAGCTTGAAGGTGGCAATGGAGATGACGAAGGAGGATAGTGGATGAAGAGAGACATAAGAAGGTGGTTGTGTGGTCAGGGAGGCCATGAAGGTGGGGGCTAATAGTGTCTTTTAACCAGATTCTCATATATTGTAATTCTCGTTCATGTGTATCTTAACATTATTATAGGTAATCTATATTACAAAATGTAACATTCTTTATATTACAAAAGTTAAATGGAACAAATGAATCAGTTTTTTTTTTTATTAGGATTACATGTAATCTTTATTCTTGTAATCCAACTAAACATGTTTTTTAATCTGTCAAGGAATAAAATGATTTAAATTTTCATTAAATAATTGGAATGAATATTTTAGATGAAAAAAATTTAGAAAACCAAAATTTTATGATTTAAAACGTGAAGGATGAAAATTAAAATAAGAATAAATTTGAAGAATAAAAATTACATTAACCCAATAATAAAAACGGTCAAGCGGATGTTGGGATCGGATGATTATTCATCAAATATAAGAAGAGGGATGCTCTAGGGCGTAGGCATATCCGGCACGTTGTGTAAATCGGAGATTGGAACTGGGTGTTGAGAGAATGGCGGTCAAATATAAGAAGAGAGATGCTCTAGGGCATGGGCATATCCGGCACAATAAGAGATTGGAACTGGGTGTCGGGTGTCGAGAGAATGGTACTACTAACTCCTTCTTTGATACAGACTTTATTTATTTTTTATTTTGATTTTAAATATAAGATGTTAATTTATTTTGCCTATTATATTTATATATGTTTTTTAAAAATAATCTTTCTAATAATATTAATTCTAATAAATATTTTGATTAGTTAGAATATTTAAAAAAAATATCTATTCATTATAAATAATTAATTTATTCTATTTTTTTAATCTCTTTAAATGAATAATTTTTTTTTTTTTACCAAACTTCAAATTAATCAATCAGTTCAGTTAAGATGAGTTATATTATTAATAACGCAGCGTATTTCGCTGATCAATTCCCTCCTTACCGTCCAGCTCCACCCGCGGCATTTCTCCTCTCGCCTTCTTATTTTTGCCCGACATTCATCCGCGTGCCTCCGTTCAGTCAGGGTTTTATTACCTGCAATTCGATTCGGGTTCCCCGGACTTGCTTCCTTCTGCTAAAGGGCTTTCCAGCTCACAAATTCCCCCCTGCTTGCTTCCATATCACTCAATTTCATTTCCCACAAGTCTAAGCAATTTGGCAAGGCTTTTGCTTTTTCTGGTTATAGCCTATCTAACCCGAGACCCCTAATTCTCTAATAAAGAAACCCATTGCTCCCAAGCCGAATGGTTTCCTTATTAAGCTTTTCATGGTTTCCTCCGTCCATACAACATGGTGTCTCTCGATCGAATAAATTTGTGGCTGCAGATGCGAGGGCGATAAATTCATTCTATGCTGCCCAAAGCAACGAGCATAGGAAGGCTGCTTGTGCTTGTGCTTGTGCGGCTTCTCCACGAAACTTGATGAGCGATGAGTCATCGGCGATTAAATTTAATGTAATTCTGTAGTATTTTGTTTCTAAACACAGCTAATTTGATGGTTCTTGTCTCGATTTTTTATTTCAATGCCCGTTTCGTTGTTCCTCTAGACCGCTTCTTGCGAGCCTACTTCCCCTACTGGTTGGCGTCGTCGTTGTCGTTTTGTCATTGCTTGCTGCCTAGCACTGTTGTCTGCATGTAATAACTATTCTTTTGCTCTGCACCGTGCAATCCTTTATTCTACCTGTTCCCTATTACCATTTTGTTCATGCCCTGTTGGCTGTTTTTTGTGCATGCATCACAACATAGTTTATTACCTTACCTAATTTGAGCCATTTGATTCCCTGTGCAAGTGCTGCAATACAGGAATTTATCCTGTAATACACCCACCTGTGTCTCTATTTTGATGATCACTCGTTTTCCCTTAGTTTTATCGTATCTTAGCTTCTGGGAGTTGAATATCCCTGGTTTATGAGAAATTTACCTTTTATTCTCTTTTTTGGTTAGCTGATAACAAGTATATCTGTAGGGTTCTTCTGAATCAGAACACTTAAACACAATAGGGGATCTTCAGGACGATTCTGATGTTCTTATTGAGTGCAAAGAAGTCTACAAGTCTTTTGGGGAAAAGAAAATCCTAAATGGTGTGAGCTTCAAGGTAATTATCCTTCCATTGATTTTGTTTCTTTTTTTATTTGTATATTCTGGGCATGCTTGTATGAAATTAGGAAAAAAGGAAAAAATATTGGCAAGGTGCGATAATCAGCATGACTGCTATTCTGTTCAAAAAGGAGGTCTTACGGATATCATTATGCGCTTTAGGGAGCTTGCTGAATATTTGACCTCATTTCATCTTTTTGACTATGAATAGATCAGACACGGGGAAGCTGTTGGAATAATCGGTCCCTCTGGGACTGGCAAATCTACTGTCTTGAAGATTATCGCAGGATTGCTTGCTCCGGACAAGGTAACCATGCAGTTACATTCAGATTGGGTTAGTGACATTAATTTAAACCAAATTGTTTCTAAACAAATTCTACTTTATTTCTTGCATATTATATCTGTTGAATGAGAAGGGAGAGGTTTACATTAGAGGTAAAAAGAGGGCTGGTTTGATAAGCGATGAAGAGATATCTGGTCTTCGGATTGGACTAGTAAGTTTTAGTGTTATATGCATTATGCTTATTCTTCACTGCTAGTAATTTTTCATTGTGGTTTTATTTGTTTGTCTGCAGGTGTTCCAAAGTGCAGCTCTTTTTGATTCTTTGACTGTACGTGAAAATGTTGGTTTTCTCTTGTAAGATTTGGTCCTAATATTTGGGGTGACAAAATTTAAAAATTTAATTTATTTTGCTGTTGTTGCATATTCTTTTATTTAATAGCCCCAGCTTTGTTATTGATCAGGTACGAACACTCAAGCATGTCCGAGGATCAAATTTCAGAGCTTGTCAAGGAAAGCTTGGCGGCTGTTGGATTAAAGGTGTACTTCATGCAATTTTCTGTCCGATTATAGGCATATTGTTTTTTCCCCCATCTGAACATGTCAAATTACATGTGTCGATACTTGTTGCAACCATTACGTGATCTAGGCATTGAATTGTTATGTAACAGTGTTGAGAAAATTGCAATTTCTGAAAATTAAAAGGGTTTTCAGACATGTTGCTAGACTACGTAATTCACTCTCCTTCATTTTTCTTTGACCATTGCTGCATTGACATTCTGTCTTTAGCATGTAGACTAATTTGTCCGACCATTTTGTTTTACAGGGTGTTGAGGATCGGCTGCCTTCGGAGTTGTCTGGTGGGATGAAAAAACGGGTTGCCTTGGCTCGGTCCATTATTTATGACACTACAAATGATTCAATAGAACCAGAGGTATGTTGACTGCTAAAATTTTGTTCACCTTAGGGCCAGTTTTATTTATAGAAAGAATGGTAATAGAATGGAATGAAATGATGATCATTGTGAACAAGTTTGTTATGATATTGGAATTTTTTTAGAATTTTTAATTAGATATAAATAGAAGTAAAAATAGAAAAATGCCTCAATCCTGAAAAATATTTCCCCAGTCCTCCTTCAGTCATCTCCCTTCTTCCTCACCGGTGCTTTCATCTTCATCAATAGAATCAGAAGGAGATGCAAATACAAAATCAGAAATCAAATTCAACCTAAATCCAACGAATCAAATCAACAAAATGAAAAGGTGCATAATGAGCTAGACTGTTTTCTTCCTTGAACCACTCCTAGTTCAATGGTGGCTGTGTTCAAACATTGGAGAAGCGGATTGGCTGTGTTGGAACTCCGAACAAGCAGACAATGCCATAGAAGAGGATGATGGCTCGTAATGAGGTTGAAGGTGGAGGTGGAGATGAGGGTGACGGTAACGCTGCTGATTGTGGACGAGGGGACTGACAAAGGGAGAAGACTAAGGAAGTCAAAAGGGAGAGTGGAAGAGAAAGAGAGAAGAGGGTAAAGTTGTTAACATGTTGATTCAGACAACTAGGAATGAGAATTCATAGGTTTTTTTGAAGAGTCCTTATTCCATGAAAAGTGGTAATAGGCTTTGCCACGAGAATCAGCATTCAGACTAAAATAGACAAACCGAATGGACCATATGTGGGAGTGGAATCACAATTAACAGGAATTAAGCTTTACAGAATTAAACCAAACATACCCTTAAAGTATAATGTTAGCCCGATATAATATTGCCAGAATAGCACAGGGAATACAAGAGGCTACTGGTATGGAGAATGAAACACAATTACTTTCATTAATCCAACATAGTACATCATCCAAACTCATGGGAAATACTCCCCCGATCACTGCAGAAAATGAAGAAGGCAAATGCACCTGGGAACAAGTTTAATTCTTATATCATGAATTTCATTGGAAGGGTTTTTTTTTTTCAATGAAAAAAAATTTGAGCCTGTTGCCCAAGTTTTCTAACAATTGAAACAGGAATTTAACAAACTGTATTCCTATGCTTGTTGTTGGAGGCTTAATAACCCTGCGCTTTTACTACATTAGACGATTTGGATGATAATTCCATGCAATCCCCTTCTCTTTCCGCTTCTTCCCTTGTCCAAATTGTCTTCCTTGAACCGCCTGTTGTTCTTGCTGTTAGTTTTGGCATGACAGAATGTCAATGGTGTCTACGGTCACAATGAAGATGCTGAGTTTCCTAGTTACTGCTGCTGCTCTTACTGCTTATTATATATTGTAAATTTAACTGCAAAGTCCCCTTCCCTCCCCCTGGTAAATGACTTGTCTGCAATACTGTACAGGTGCTTTTGTATGATGAACCAACTGCGGGACTGGATCCCATAGCTTCTACAGTAGTTGAGGATCTGATCCGCTCTGTTCACATAAAAGGACGTGACGCTCTTGGAAAGCCTGGGAAGATTGCATCTTATGTAGTTGTCACCCACCAACATAGTACCATTAAAAGAGCTATTGACAGGTAAAGTTTGCAGGTCCTTTACTTAAACTGTTTCTTGCTCAGCCTGGTCTTGACGCACCCTCTTCCTAACAAGTCACTGCGTGAATACAGGTTATTATTTTTACACAAGGGTAAGATTGTCTGGGAAGGAATGACGCATGACTTTACCACATCACCAAATCCAATAGTCCAACAGGTTAGTTTTTTTTATTTTTTTGGGGGGTGTGTGTGTGTGTGGGCTTAAATAACTACGGATGGGATCTTTCGAAGTTGTTACACTATGGAGTTTGATTCTCCTGGCGTAAATGCAAAAACAAAAGGACTGGCATGAAAAGCTACCTTTTCGCTAGTCGGATTATTGGAATTTAGGAGCAAAATACACGTTGTTTTATTACCGTCTCTATTAGTTCATACAATAGTCTCATTTTCTTTTTCCCTTCTGAGGTGGCAGTTTGCGTCTGGCAGCCTGGACGGTCCTATCAAATATTAGGACAGGACGACTTGCTGCTACGGTGGTAGAATGGAGAACATAGGGCGTCAGTAATGTCGAAATGGAGCCGTGAGAATGGCGATGATAGAGCATAGTACAGACAGTTCTCAGTAGATGACTGGGGGATGAGCAAGCCATGGACAGCCTTTTTGATGGGCAATTATTTAATTTAATTCAACATATTGAATTGGGGCAGCCGGTCAACGTGTTGGAGTGGTCACGGGAAAGGACATGCTGTTACATATAACCAATAATATTAAGAACGGGTTGGCTCTGACCTACACGAAGCACATGAGACTTATGGACGGACCTGATGTGAATTTGGTACATCGGGCAGAAAGGGTGGGTGAGACGGAACATTGATTATGGCTTTTCTGTTGTAAAGAATTCATAGCAGTTTGATCGATGAGCGTCATAAGTCATGATTATGGATTCTCTGTTTCACTGAATCCACCGAATGCACAGATCGAGAGTCTGGCATCATCCCGCGGTCTCTCTTGACAACAATCGTACCTCCCACCTCCAGAGAGCAGGGATTCTGATATTTCATGATTTTGTTTTCTTTTTTTAATAAGCCTGGCAACCGGCTGCCGAAACCATGAAGGTGAAAATATCACTTCACATCAAATCACGTAAAGATGACAAGAACACTGCCAACCGCGGGGAATTTTTCATGTGGGGTGAAAAGGTCGGTTACCGTAGCTTTTTTTTTTTTAAAAAAAAAAAAACCAACGTTACTGTACAGATTCAAGATCCCTGATCATTCCGTCTATGTTAACAAGAAGCTCACGCACGAGGGCGCGTCTACTGACAATCCACTTCAGTTTCTAAATAGGATCAAGATATCTGATCATTCTGGGCCAAAATATCTGTACGCTAAAGCTAGCAAGTACTCTGGTTAAGGTGGGAAAAAAAAGAGAGCCAGCAAGTAGTCTGGTTTAAAAAAAAAAGAAAAAAAAGAAACTAGCAAGTACATATGCATGCAAATCTAGCTCGTTTCAATGGGAGGAAGTACTTCACTTGCACAATGCAATTCTAGAACACCATAAATAAATGTTAGAAGAAAAAAAAGTCCACATTACAAAATTTAACCACGGTTCTATAATCTGATAACGAAAATTAAAATTTCACTCATCCTTAACCATCATCATCTAAAAAAAGATATTTGAATGTTGACTGGATAAATTAGTAAATACAAACATAACACAGCATTTAAAATCCAAATTATAATTCTTTAAAGGATACAAGAAAATGAAAATACAAATCAATTCGAGTACGGTAAAAGCTGATAGTTCAAATTTAAATTATTGTTGTCATGTAAAAAATTAAAAAAAATAATTACATAAAATAAATAAACATATTTAAAAAAAAACTTTCAATTTTCATTATTGAAAGAAAGAACAGAGAGGGAATTTACAGGTGAAGATTTGTTATCATCACGGGCATTACATCAAACTTTGGTCTGGAGGATGTAATTTCTTGCCCGAGGTGAACAGAAGAGAGCAACAACACCAAAATCAAAACTAACAAAGGCACTTACAAAGAAAATCCCCACAGATATTGGTCCTTCCATCATATCCTCCTTAAAAGACTTCCCTTTGATTGATGCATTTCTTGCTTTATCACATCTTCCGCTGGATGATTCCAAGCATAAATCTGGGTTTCCAGCAAATGCACCGGGAAACTTCCCATACCCCTGCTTCCGGGGTACATACCCAGAAAAACAGTTAAAAGAAAAATTCAAGAGGGTCAGATCTGGAAGACTGGAAATATTTCCTGGAATCTGACCAGACAGGGAATTATGTGACAAATCCAAGGCTCTTAAACTCTGCATTTTCTGCAAACTTGGGACCTGTCCATCAAGAAAGTTGCACGACAAATTCAGATATTCTAAGGCAGCTAGTCCAAACAGACCCTTGGGAATCTCCCCGCGAAGCAAATTGTGGGATAGATCAATCCCCACTACTGAGGACAGGATATATTTAAAGCTGGATTGATTGCTATCAGCGACAACTACAGAAATTTTCAATTGCACATTTCTTGATGCTCCAAATGGCTCCCTAACGGGGATGCCCATCTTGTTAAACAATAAGCCACCCTTAAAATTAATATCAGGGATGAAGCCGGAAAATTTGTTCCCAGAGAAATCCAACATTTCTATTTCTTCGAAGGTGAACAACCAACTGGGCAGATTTCCACTGAATTTATTTTGAGCCAGAGAAAGATACCTGAGGTTCGTCCATTTGGTTATTGCATCATTCAAGGATCCAGAAAGATAGTTGGAACTAAAATCTACAATCTCGAGAGATTTGCAGCCCGCCAGAGTGAGTGGAATCTCCCCAGAAAACCCATTGTTGCTTATATCCAATATCTTCAAGCTATCCAATGCATCAAATTCGGGTTGAATTGCACCAGAGAGGTTGTTGTTGTTAAGTATTAAGGCAAGCAGCTGAAAGCAGCCAACGATATTTAACGGAATGGTACCAGACAAAGAGTTGTGCGAGAGATCAATGACTTGAAGGTAAGTCAAATTTCCAATTCGAGCAGGAATTTCCCCAGAAAGATGATTGTGGGAGAGGAACAAAGCCTGCAAGCTCTTCAGTTCCGTAATTTTCAGCGGAATTTCACCAGAGAATTGATTGTGAGAAAGGTCAAGAAGAAAAATGCCCACTTTGTCTGTGGTGTCCGCGAGCTTACTCGGAATAGGACCAGAGATGTCATTATGGCTCAAGTCCAAAACGAGGAGCTTCTGGGTGAACACAAGCCTAGGAGATACTTTGTACGTCAAGTGGTTAAATGATAAGTTTAGATGAGTGAGTGCTTGTAAGGAAGCAATACAGGTAGGCAGGCCACCCACAATAGAATTGTTGGACAAATTTAAAACGGCGAGAGAGGCACCAGAAGCAGCAAAGCAGGGCAAAGTACCTGAAAAGCGATTGGAAGCAAGATTGAGAAAGACCAAAGGCTGGTAAAAATCAGGGAGGGTGCCGAAGAGACGATTGTTTTCGAGATTCAAATAGCGGAGGGATTTGAGGAGAAGAAGGGAGAGCGGAAGCGGTCCGCGAAAGGAGTTGAAACCCAAATCAAGGGTTTGCAAATAAGCAGAGAAGTTGCCAATCCACAGAGGGAGGGGACCGCCCAGAGAGGGATTGCCGTGCAAGATAAGATGAGAAAGGCGGGAAAGGCGGAGGAAGGAGGGAGGGATGGCGCCGCGGAATTGATTGTGAGAGAGATCAAGGGTGGAGAGAGAACTGAAGGAGCCGAAGCAGGGGGGGAGAGGGGAAGAGAAGTGATTGCGCGACAAAATGAGGGATGTGAGAGAAGGGAGGAGGCAGAAGCGAGGGTGAAAATGGCCGGACAAGTGGAGGGAGGTGAGGTTGATGGAGACGACGCGGCGGGAGAGGGGGTGGCAGGTAAGGCCAGTCCAGGAAGAGCAGTTAGGATTAGAAGGGAGCCAGGAGGACAAGGAGCGGGAGGGTCATGGAGCCACGAGCGGAAAAGGAGAAGAGAGGATTTGTCTTGAGGGTGAATATCGAGGGGGAGGCAAGGGTTTACAGAAGACAGGAGGAGGAGGAGGAGGAGGATGGGGGCCATGAAAGAAACCCTAGCCAGAGGCCCAAGATGAAGATGGAGATTGGAATCACCAAGAGCACTCACTGCTGGGGTGCTGTCCGAAAAGTGAGAACGACAACTGGTTGGCGCATTGAAGCGTGCACAACGACGCTCTCTTCATCATCTGCAGTTCACGAAAGGAAATCTGGCTTCTTCGAGACGCGATCCGCTCCGCAGCACCTTTTTTTTTTTTTTTGGTGGCTGGGCAGTGAAGCATGGGGATTATTTTTAGCTTCTCGAACACAGTATCTCGCCGAGATGTTTGGAACACATGATAACAAGCATGTCTACTAAATCAAGACAAAATTTTTTTTTATATTTATTTAATATTTTATAAAAGAAAAATAACACAAAAATAACTCTTCAACTTGAAAATGTCAAAATGGTAAGTTGAATTTGCAAAATAACAATTTAGGGGGTGTTTGACAAAACCAAAACCTAGGTTTCAGAATCACTTTTCTGCAAAATGAAATAACCTCCTCCACATATTTACTTCGTAATCCGTAAAAGCACTTCTGAAACCATGGTTTGGTTTCTATCCAAACACCCCCTTAGACACAAGTGACCAATTTGGAATTTTTAAATTTGCCAAAATAACCATATTATCCTTCAGATGGCTACTGTGATTGGAGCTTCGGCAGCTGGCCAACAATTAGTTGCCGGAGCTCCGGTGACCGGCAACAATTTTGTAAAATTTTTTTTACAGTTTCAGTAAAATGATTAACAACTTTCATAACACTATTAACAAGTTCAGTATAGTAGTTAACAACAGGTTTTCTAAAAAATTCAAAAAGTAACATTTTTACAACTTCAATAATGTTGTTAACAAGTTCCGTAATTCTATTAATAACTTCAGTATAGTATTTAATAACATATTTTTTTAAAAATTAAAAAAATAGCATTTTTATAACTTTAGCAACTATTTTTTTTTCCAATTTTGATAACTTCGGTAAAACGGTTAATAAGTTTTGTAATGTTATTAATAAGTTTAGTATAGTAGTTAATAATAGGTTTTTTCAGAAAATTAAAAAAGTAGCATTTTTATAACTTCAGTAATGTCATTAACAAGTTCTGTAACTCTATTAACAAGTTCAGTATAATATTTAACAACATGTTTTCTACAAAATACAAAAATGATATTTTTACAATTTTAATAACACAGTTAACAATGCAACCATCTTTTTTTTTTATTAAAAAGAATGAAGTGAGTGAGTTTAGTTTCGAAAGCTCACCCAGATCAGGATATGGCTCAACCCATTCTGCCCCATCTTTGAAACACCTTATGCGGCAAAATTGTTTTGGGCCCATATCCACAGATGGAAATGAAATGGAGAAGGCCCTGCGACGCCGCGCTTTTGGGCCCAATCAAAACATGCACGGAACCTGGCTGCACAATTTAATTAAATCACGCATGCTCCTCATTGTGCTGATTCGCTCAATTATTTCAAATATTTGATTCCAAGTTTTATATTTGTTTATGAATGACTTGGAATAAATTCAAAACAACCGTTGATAATAACAAGAGACATTTTATGATTGAGGCAATGACAGTGACGTGGTCCTAAATCTAATATTGTGGATATTTTTGAAGTGAAAGTTTACAATTTTTGGCAGATAGGGACTGTAGTAACGAGGGGGCCTCCTCCGCAATTAGTCGTGGTAAATTAGACGGATACAATAGCTTAGGAATCCCCCCCCCCCCAAAAAAACAATTTTTTTTTCCACTTCAAAGGCCTTTATTATAAAACAAAACTCCTGGCAAATGCTCACAAAAGCACAAAACACTTGAATTCTTGAAATAAATCTGTGTGAATCTCCAAAAAGGGGAAAGAAAAAAAAAGCCTGTTTTACGTAAGTGAGATATGTGAAATGGGAGGAGTCACATGAGTATGAGATGAGTGACGGGAAGGAGAGAGTGGAATCCAGGAGCAGCGGAGGCGGGACATGGCATCAGAAATTGACGCACTTATTATTTTATCGACGCCAGAGCAAGAGGATCCATAATCCCCTCACTCTATCGCCCTCTTCCACCACCGATTTTGTCCCTGACTGGGTCTCCGTTGCCTCCCCCATATCTGCATCTTTCATGGGCCTTTTCCTGTCTCTTCTTCCATTCCTTCCTCCATGGCTCCCTCCAACTCCGTCCCTTTCCTCTTGATCCTTTACCGTTTACCCATCACCGGCCTTCATCTTCTCCTCATCTTCCTCCATTCCCTCTTATAACTCTTACCCTCCCTTTCTTCCCCCCCCCCTCTCCTTTTACTCATTCCATCTTCCTTTCCTCTTCCACTCCTTCCCCAAAATCATACATCTCCTCCGATTCCGAGTTACCGCAGGTGAGGCTGACCCTTTCTTTTCGATCAGGGAAAAACAAATTGAACACATCTCCTTTCTCTTTGCCTCTCTAACTCCTAGTTCTCCCGCTACTGATGGCGATATTTATTAACCTTTGAGATTTCCTAAAAAACATGATCGCGCTGCTTAACCGAGTCCGCAGGGGATATTTCGCTGCTTGATTTTTCTGATATTTGCCTTAGTGGCCCCAGTTTGATCTGTTTCTTCTTTCCTGTTTGTTGATAGGAAAAAGGAAGGATTTGAATGGCATCAGTGTTCCTTTACCACGTGGTGGGGGATCTGACTGTGGGAAAGCCGGAGCTGGGGGAATTCCATGAGACGGAGACCGTGGAGTCGGCAATTCGGGCGATAGGAGATTCGCCAGAGGGCAGTATACCCGTCTGGAAAAAGCGATTACACTTGGCTATGATCGAGAATAGTGAAATGAAGCAGCAGAGATTTGTCGGCATCCTCAATTCCTTAGATATAGTTGCATTCCTCGCAAAGAGCCAGTGTTTCGAGGATCGGGATAAGGCCCTGAACACCCCTGTTTCTGAGGTTGTTGTTCCGAACAGTTCTCTCCTGAGGCTGGTTGACCCCGCAACCAGGTTATCCGACAAACTAGACTTGTTCATATCATTGCATCGGATGCATTATTTACTTTTAATTTTTTTTTTTGGATAATTATGAGCTTTGGTATTATTGCAATCGAATTTTATCAGTCGATAGGAGAAGATATGACAAAGTTGTTTTCCGCATATTAGCTCTGGATATAATGCTGAGTTATATTAATTTTAGTTGTGATGATAACTATGTTTAACAAAAAATGTTTCTGCTTTAATGGACATTGAAGCCATTTTAGACGATGTTTATATGTTTCTATTTGCTAGCACATATCCGTAATGTTTTGCAAGCACATAGGATATTTACCTTTACGTGCATGTGAATAGAAGGAGAAACTGATAGTGTGTGGGTTTGTTCTATGTAGAAGTCATGGATTTTCTTTTTTTGGTCATCTTTTTTACCTGTATATGTTGTCATTGGAACTTATAAGCCTCTTCTGCAGAAATTTTGTGCAAGGAATATTTAGTCCATATGAATTGCAGAGATGGATTGGCCTGAAATTATTCCATCCTTTTATGGTTTAAAATTTGAATTTTCATTCAAGACATTCATTATTTGTTTGACTGCTATTTAACCATCTTGTGCATTTTCAGGCTTAATTTAACAAAACTAGTCACGTGAGTAATTAAAATGGTGAACTATTTTGTTTTCGTAGCTGAAATTTCAAGTTAACATTTGAACATTGGAACTGTCAGTTTAATCTTGGCAATAGTCTTAGAACACAATGATAATGTGTTGTTCCTTGCTTTCCTTAAGGTTGATAGATGCGCTGGATATGATGAAGCAAGGGGTAAGACGTCTGCTTGTTCCAAAGAGTATAGCATGGAAAGGCATGAGCAAGCGATTCTCAATTCTCTACAATGGCAAGTGGCTCAAAAATATTGAAACTCCTAACAGTAGCAGCAACAATTTACCTGCAAACAAGAATTGGGGTTCCTCATCTCCCAATAGTTCTATTCGTGACAAATTCTGCTGTCTCTCTAGAGAAGATGTCCTCCGCTTTATCATTGGTTGCCTTGGAGCTCTGGCCCCACTTCCTCTCACCTCTATAGCTGCTCTTGGAGCGGTTAATGCAAACTACAATTTTATTGAATCCTCAAGTCCAGCAATTGACGTAACTCGAAAGCTTCCTGAAGACCCAAGTGCTGTTGCGGTGATAGAAACCACACCAGGCAGTCAGCATAAAATCATTGGAGAGATTTCTGCATGTAAATTATGGAAATGTGATTACTTAGCCGCAGCTTGGGCTCTATCCAATCTCTCTGCTGAGCAGTTTGTTATGGGAGTTGAGGACAATGTTTCACCAAGGTCAATGCCTGAGTTGTGTGTAAATTCAACAGCTGGTGATGATAATCTAGTTAATGGTAGTAGTTCAAGGAGCCCAAGGAAATTCAGTAGCAGGAATATTGGGTTTTTTAATAATCCTGCAAACTCTTGCGCTGGTGCCAACAGGAGCATGTATAGGGGACGAAGTGCCCCTTTGACGTGCAAAATTACTAGTTCACTGGCTGCTGTCATGGCTCAGATGCTATCTCACAGGGCTACTCATGTGTGGGTGACCGAGGATGAGGACGACGATGTTTTAGTTGGCGTGGTTGGTTATGCTGATATTTTGGCTGCTGTGACCAAATCACCTACAGCTTTCATTGTTTCCAATAGATGAGCTGAGGGGCCCGGAAATGAAATTCAGACACCCAGTTGACTGTTTTGTTCTTTGTTAATTTTCTGTCTCTCTGCTTTTAGCTTTTCTGGGAGTCGATGTCTTCTGCTTGGTTTGTTTGAATCCTCCTGCAACTGGGCTTCCTGTTTGTTTGCCTCCTTCTTTATGTTCGAATCAATCAAATATCATCATCTTCATTTTCGTAAACACATATTTTTGTAGTCCGGAAATAAATAAAAGATGGGATTTAAGGACATGTTTCCGTTAGACCCTAGATTGACGAGGAATTTCTGAAGCTGTGTATTAGTGTTGCCATTAGGTGAATATTCCTGCATCAGGAAAAAGAATGAAGATTTGAAACATGTTAGTTTCTCGAAGAAGGCTGTTTCATTTGAGAAAACGTTTTTGCTATTGCGCTCATTTAGCATAGGGAGAATGACAACTGGGTCTAAAATTTTAATTTAATAAAAAATAGCTCTCAAAATTATAAATATCATTCAAACAATTGTAAATACAAAAAATAAAAATTGTGAATCATAAAGCAACAACATTCAAGTATCATAGTTTGCACCTAAGACAGCTTTCGTCTGGAACTTTGTTGTTAAAATTTTTCAAGATTTTAACTATAATTAAATTGAAGTTTTCAAACGCAACTGTCAGTCACTTCTTAACATATAATATCTGTCCCTTCACTTAAACAAGCAATTAAGGAGTATATTTTGTTGAAGAGCACGTTTAAGTAATGGGCACAAGTTCCTCTCATTTTTCTGCCGTAGACTAATCCCACGGGATGATCAAACGTTAGGGGTTGGCTCGCTGAGCGATCACTTCTTAGAAGGCTTGCGTCAAATGAAGCATGCTGCAGCATGAACACAGACCATGATAAATATCGGGTGAGAGGTTACCAAGGGCTTTAAGATCATTATACTATTGTTGTTCTTGTTACAAGTGCCAAGGAAAATTTAACTACATAAAATTTAAAGCTAAAAGCTACACGGGATTGTTTGCAATTTGATGTACAAGATGTGCCCGCAGTTTAATTTACACACTTGTTAGGTTAAATAACATAAAAAGTAATTACGAAAACATATGAAAAATTGATTTTAAATAAAAAATAAAATTACAAAAAAAGTGAAGATAGTGAGTAAGAATATAATTTAAAAAATTTAATAAATATTTCATAGTTTAAAATAAAAAGGAAATAATTATGAGATATAACTTATAGGCTCATGCCATTTTAAAGATGTGAAGACGTAGGGACACTTAGGTCAGAGCACACGCAGTGCCAATATATACCGTATTCAATAGTTGTTAATATAAAAACTAATTAACCAATTTAAATGGATTAAACAAATTTGTTACGTTAGCTATTTATAATAAATAAGTATTATTATTCCTAAAATACCTTTAATAATTATGTATATTAACCTAAACTATCATTTAATAGAACCTTTAACATGTATAACTATAACAAAAATTACCTACTTTAAAAAAAAAAGATAAATATGAAAGACGAAATAGATTGTGTTTTATATCAGGATCAAACTAAAAGTCAAGTTACCTTTTATATTAAGTAAAATAGTACTACCTCCGTTCCTTAATATAAGAACTAGTTAACCAATTTGAATATATTAAAAAAATTAATTTAGTTATCTGTAATAAATAGATACTATCTTTCCTAAAATATCCTTACTGATTAAGTGTATTGATTAAAATTACTATTATTACAAATACTATCTTGAAAAACATGGATAAATGCTTCAAAATAAAAATCAACCAAACTCTAATATCAAAGAGTGGAGGTAGTATAAACTAACAGTAAAAAAATGCTTCAAAGCGCAATGCCTAGCTAGTGAATGAGTAATCTTTAAGAGGTATTTGGGTAAGAACAAAATCATAGTTTCAAAAGTGCTTTTATGGTATACGAAGTAAATATGTAAAAGAGTTTGCTTCGATTTACAAAAAAACGTTTTTGAAAATTACTTCTAGATGTTTCCAAACACCCTTTTAATGTCATAACACTTGACCAGGTCAAGTGGGGCAAGTGCAGTGTGGCAAAGGGACCTTGTGTCCAATAACGTCCATCTACCAGTCTCCATGTAAATCACTCTTCATGATATAGAGAGGACAAAAAGAGAGCACCTAGTAAGTTTATCCAATTCACATAGGATGAATAAAAATGATAAATGCAGTCTCCAGTAGCAGCTACCTCTCTAGCCTTATAGATCCCCATGCCATCAGGTGTTCCCCCCAATCCAGTAAGGTTTAGTGTTTAGTGAACAAAAAGAGAGCACCTAGTAAGTTTATCCAATTTTATCCTCTCTATCCTTATATGCGGTGGGCAGCATGGATAGTGAATAGCAGTAAACAATACTCTAGTTCATCAGAAGGATAAAATTCAACCCATCCCCATTTGATTCTTACAATTAAAATATCCTTCGGTTCGGAGACAGCACATGATCTGATGCCTTGCTGAATTGAGGTCAGAGAGATTCCCACAACACAGCACTCTTCACAAGGCACCAAACAAAGCAACCAGCCAGTGCTCTTGTATGATTTCAAACTACCAACACCAGTTTAAGTTTTATTATCATTGCAGATTATTTATTATCTAAGTATCTTAATTACCACTTAAAATACAAATATCAAGAGGACATGCACCCATAGTGTTCGAATAAATATAGCAATAAAGCAACAACTTTCATATGCAGTAGCAGTACAGCAGGTTCGTAGCTAAGGCATAATTGACCTATTCCTACCCAACCAACTACTCACCTTAATACATACGGTTGGCTGCACCCACATGCATTCATATCTTGCGCATCTATCTTATCCGCCGAAAATTAAGAGCCACCCGCCCACGGGCTTTTCATCCAAATTACCACTCCTCGCTCTCCTCTCTCAATCATCCCTCTCTACCATGGCCGCCCCTTTCATCAATTCAGGGACCACCTAAATCAATCAGCATCACCTTCTTGCCTTGCATCATTTTACAATCTACACTACACCCTTCCCACGGCTGCACCTGCAACTTTTCACTCCTTCCATCTTATCAGCAGCCAAAACAAGTACCAACTAAATGCTACGCCCCAACGGTTTGCTTCTCGTAACAAGTAACAAGAATTTCCCGTTCCCTCATCGTTGCCAGCATGACTACCACAACTCTTTACATTTTGAATTAGTTAACAACAGAATCTAATCTAAGCAAGACACTCCTTGGATGCATTAAAAGTAAACTACTAGCAATTTGTCCCGCACAAGACAGCAAATGCTTGGTATTGGGGAAAGTGAGCCCAAATTACGGGATGAGCAAAAGGGAGGGCGGAAGCAAAGCCTCAGCTGCATACCAGATATCACCATATAGTATTGAATTGAAAATCCCGTGATACTGCAATCTGGATAGAACATCTCACAAGAACCCAGTGTTAATGAGAATAATTAGCAAAAGTCAGTTCTTAATCCTACACAAACGACAAACGCACTGAGCATAGCGTTATTTTAGACACCCAAAACCGAGATGTTATCATGAACCTCAATATCTCCACCAAAAAGGACAATATTTTCTGATTCCACAAGTAGCTCATACTATCATATATGATATATCCATTCTGACAATGTGCCACGATCAGTCACTAACGAATCCCAGATATAACTGGTAAAATAGGGGAAGGGTAAGAAAGAATACCCGGAAATAATGATCCCCCAGTAATAATGAAAAAGGACAAATCGAGAACAGGTATTCTTATCATTCACACTTGGGACAGCGTTGGGAGAATCCTCAAGCTAAACCATTTTAACTATAAATATAATTATAATAGAGAAGCAAGGAAGAGTGAGTTAGAGATGGCATCCAAAACAATTACAGGTCTTGGGCGTGAACGAACAGAAGCCAAAGGGTCTGTTGGGTATGTTGCAATTGATAGCATAGCAACAAGGAGAGGGCAAGCAAACCCCTTTAGTTCCACCGCAACAGGTACAAAGCGCACATATCTGAAAGCTTCCCAACTTCCTCCTGCTCTCATTCATCAGCATGAACACCTCCATCTTGCCGACCTCCGTCACGGGTACCATCGGAGAAACTTGATCGCGCTTCGCCACTGCCACGGCCGAACCATTTTCTTCCTAACCAGGAAATCCAAAGCAGTATTCAGAAACATGACCGGAAAAAAAGGTGAGATCGAAGAACCAAAAGGGGATATGAAAGGGGAGTATACTCACACGAAGCAAAGTCGCTTCATTACAGCGGAGGGCATTGGCCAAAATGAAAATAAAGATAAGAACTGGCGCAGGCATGGTTGATAGCGAATAGTGAGTGAGAAGAGGCAGGCTAGCGAAGTTGGAGGGAATTGGAAATAGAGATAAAAGGGGTCTTCGCGTAGTGTGTGAGAATTTGAAATTGGGGTATTATAAATGCGGGTGAGAGGAGTATTTTGAGGTGATCTGAGAGGAAGCAGAAGAAGAAGAAGAAGAAGAAGAAGAAGAAGGAGCAGAGGGGTTTCGGGTTTTCCCCCACTTCTTGATTTTGCGTTTCTGTTCCCCAGCGAGCGAGTGGGGAAGAGACACTGATAGAGCGCGAGTATATGAATGTCTGTAGTCTGCTGTGTAGTAACCTAACCTAAGGAATTAGTTTTTTTTTATTTAAAAAAAAGTATAAACAAATTAGCGTGTACTGTTTTTTTTTTTTCTTTTCTTTTCTTTTCTTTCTTTTTCCTCGGGATGATTATTATAAGACCCTTTCTTTATCAACAAAAAATATAAGGGCCTTTCTAAAAAAATTTGGTGTTTTTTTATAAAATATCTTGATAGTTTTAATTGATATCAAATGTTTTTTTTTTCCATATACACCCATACATAAAATGATGATAGCAATTAGTGAGTTAGTAAAAATTAATATGATATTAAAATTTAGTGTGGTTGATGAAAATAACATTAAAAATCAACTCAAATTTTATGACAATTTTAATTCTTGTAATTGTTTTTATTAGTATGTACTACTTTTAATCTTTAATATAAAAATTAGCTGATTAATCTAAATAAATTAAAAAAATAATTAAATTAGTTATTTGTAATAAATAAGTATTATTTTTTTAAGTATTTTTACTAATTAAATATATTAGTTAAAATTACTATTATTATAAGAACTATTTTAATAAAAAATAGATAAATATAATTAATAATGAGATTTTACGTTTAGAAGCGAGATAAAAGTGAAAAAAGTTGTCAACTACAATTGTCTAGGTCCCCGACTCCCCGTGGTGCTAGATGGCACCCACCATTGGCTTTTCTCGAGGTGAAAGACACGTCAATATTTATTTATTATTTTATTACTGGACAGACCGGTTATACACGTGCTATGCCATGTTATTGTTCTTCTGCTTATCTTTCGTATGACAAAATTATTTGTTGGCCAAAAACAATTATTTGTTTTACATAAGTTTTAAATTTTTAGTTCATATTCTTAAAATTATTTTTAAAAAATTAGTTATCGACTATAACTTGTAAAACTTTTTATGAATAAGAATATTAAAACTTTTTAGAAATCATATTATAATAAAATACTTCTTCTGGTTCTAATTATAAGAACTTATTTGTTAGTATATTTATAGTCATTTAACTTTATATAAGGTTCTAATTTAGTCTCTTAACTTCAAAAAGTATATTTTTAGTCTTTTAATCTTAAAACTGTTAACAAAAAATAATGATATTAAGATCTTGAGTGTTGATAAAATATTCTCAAATATTAACACATTATATTTAATTTTCAAAACAACAATGATTGTTACGAAGAATTGTCATTTAGGACTAATAATTTTAAAGTAAACAGACTTAAAATATATATTTTTAAAGTTAGAAAACCAAATTGAAACATTCTATGAAAATAAATGACCAAATGTATACTTAAAAGAGGCCAAAGTATACTTTTATTCTCTTAACTTTATATAAGAGTTCAAGTTAATCCTTGATTTCAAAAAATATATTTTTAGTTATTTATCCTAAAATTGTTAACAAACAATGCTGATATTAAGATCTGAATATTGATAAAATGTTTTCAATTACTAGCTTATCGAGTTTGATTAATTTTCAAAACAACTGTAATTGTTATAAAAAAAATCATCATTCAAGACCAATAATTTTAGAACTAAATGACTGAAGATATATTTTTAAAAATTAAAAGAGTTAACGTGCAAATTTGTTTCAAAAATTTTCACCAAAGAGTTTTAAGCACCTAGAAGTTGTTTTGGATGCAAACTGATTCTAAAAGTTTAAAATCACAGCAATTTTACTTTATACTATTAAAATGTTAATGGCTAATATTATTATATTAATGGTCAATGTTAATTTTTTAACTATAATTTTAAATTTTCATGACAAATTTATAAAAAAAAAAATAAAACTTTTGAGTATCCAACATGAGTGAACATTTCTCAAACTCGAGTTAAAAAACCAAACTAAAACCTGAAATAAAATTAAGTTAAAAATCAACTATATACTTTGGCGTGTAATACAAAAGAACAGGGAGTATTAGTTTACTCGATTCAATAAAAAATGATATTGTTTTGATCGTATTGATGATTTATGCAGCATTTTTACTACATTCAGATAAATTAGAAGTTCATCATATTGAGTGTTAATGAATGAGGTGTGATTTAAACTTCAGGAGAAGTCACACTAAGTAATAATGAGCTTTCAGGCTGCCATTAGTCTGAAAAAGTCAAAAACAGAAAACAACGCCTGTAGCTCTATGCTAATTGCGGGACTTGGTGTTGCTGCAGAATTTTGGATGGACAGCAGAATATCATATGCTCCTGAACAGTACTTAGAGACGGACAGAGAGACCATTGGCGTCCAGGACAACACAAGTTTCGGAAAAGCAAAAAGGAGACAAAAGCCTAAACTTTGTGGGCCTTTGGAGTGCAATAATTTCTTACCCAAATCACAATCACAGTCTGCATTATACAAGGAAGCTCTTTCCCTAACAGTAAAAATGGAAATAGACTCCGCCTTGGGGGGTGTTGAACAAGATGCCCTGCCTTCACTCTCCCAAAACGCACAGCTCAAAGAAATGAAACTGAATATTTCATTGATTGAATATCAGATTACACACAAATGGGCCTACTGGACTCTTATTTATAATGAGTCCTGACCATGTACACCAAAGCGGGCAGGCATATCTACACACATGGTCAGCCCATACAAACAATACCAAATAAGAAATACATATATATACAATATTTCCAATACTCCCCCTCAAGTTAGGGGCTTAAAAACATCAATAGTTCCTAACTTGCCTAAAAGACTCTTCTGCACATTTCCTGCTACAGCCTTTGTCAGCAAGTCTGCCTCTTGGTCATGACTTCTAACATGACACAAGTCAATCAGCTTTGATTCCCACTTCTCCCTGACAAAGTGGCAATCTATCTCTATGTGTTTTGTACGCTCATGAAAAACCGGATTAGCTGCAATATGTATCGCAGCTTTGCTGTCACAGTGCACCTTCACTGGACCCTCATGATTTATACCCAAGTCTTTTAACAGACCAATAGCCCAAACTACCTCTGAAGTTGCCATACTCAAGGCTCTGTATTCAGCTTCTGCAGAAGACTTCGAAATAGTATGTTGCTTCTTAGTTTTCCACATCACAAGCGATCCTCCCAACTTCAGCAGATAGCCAGAAACTGATCTTCTTGTCATTGCACAGGAAGCCCAATCTGAATCACAGTAGCACTCCAGCTCCGGTTTCCCTTCTGAGCTGATAAAAATTCCTAGCGCAGGGGTTCCCTTAAGATATCTCAGAACACTCCTAGCAGTGGCCATGTGTGCTTTGGTTGGCCTTTGCATGAACTGGCTCAATGTCTGCACAGAATAAGAAATGTCAGGCCGGGTCATAGTCAAATAGATCAACTTACCAACCAATCGTCTATATTTTTCTGGCTCCCTCAACAGATCTTCCTTGCGGTTTTTCTTCTCATCATAAGCAAGAAGTCTCAAACTCTGCGCCATAGGTACTCCCAATGGTTTACAACCTGTCATACCAGTCTCAAACAAAAGATCCAGCACATATTTTCTTTGTGACAAAACAATCCCTTTTTCAGATTTAGCTACCTCTATGCCAAGAAAATATTTCATTTGTCCTAGGTCTTTCATTTTAAAATGACTATGCAAGAACCTTTTAGTTTCATCAATACCGATTCTAGTACTTCCAGTTATCAACAGATCATCTACATAAACCAGAATAAGAACAACTCCATGATCAAAATGTTTAAGAAACAAAGAATAATCTGATTTGCTTTGTATAAATCCCCCCATTTGCAATGCCTCAGACAATTTTTGATTCCATTGTCTTGAAGCCTGCTTTAAACCATAGAGAGACTTATTTAGTTTGCAAACCATTTGCTCCCCCTGTCTATCAAAACCTTGAGGTATTTTCATATAAACCTCTTCATCTAAGTCACCCTGTAAAAATGCATTATGCACATCCATTTGGTAAAGACTCCATTTATTCATTGCTGCTAATTTTAAAACAACTCTAACAGTGAACATTTTCACAACAGGGGAAAAGGTTTCATGATAATCAATTCCCTCCTTCTGACTGTAACCTTTTGCTACAAGTCTAGCCTTGTATTTATCTATACTACCATCAGCATTATACTTAATTTTGTACACCCACTTGCAACCAATAGGTCTTTTATCCTTAGGTAAAGGCACTATTGTCCAAGTTTTGTTACCTTCCAGAGCACTCATTTCAGCCTTCATGGCTTTAATCCAATTAGTATTTTGCACAGCTTCTTCATAGCATGATGGCTCATTATTAGAATCAAGTGAGGTCAGAAAACACATGTGATCAGCAGATATATTAGCATAACATAAATAATCATCAATGGGATATTTACAATTTCCTTTCACAGAATAATTGGAATCAAACTGTAACAAGGAGCAAACATAATCATTTGCCCAAATAGGGGGTCTCCTCACACGAGTGGATCTTTGACCAGGAAGATTTGTTCGGTTAACATTGCTATCTATATTACTGTCACTTCTTTCTTCACAATTCATTCTATCCGCAGCTGAACAAGAATTCTCATAATAATTCACTGATTCACATTCCTTAACAGTCCCAGGTGCTTGAGTTATATCATAATCAAACCAAAACATTGACTTTATATCACTACTTATTCCTTTTTGAAAATTATCCTTAACATCTTTAAAAGGAAATTTATCCTCGATGAAATTAACATGTCTGCTGATAAAAAGAGTACTTTCTTTCAGGTTAAGGAGCAAGAAACCCTTTTGATTATCTGGGTATCCTAAGAAAATACTAGGGATGGCTCTGGCCTGTAACTTGTCATTAGCTTTCAAATCAGTAGCATAAGCAAGGGATCCAAAAGTTCTTAGGTGACTTAAGTCTGGTTTGATCCCATAGACACGCTCATAAGGTGTTTGATAATCGATTACTTTGGAAGGTATCCTATTCACAATATAGGCAGCCATTCTGACACACTCTCCCCAATATTTAATGGGAATCCCAGACTGTAAAATAAGGCCTCTAGTGATTTGCATGATGGTTCTATGCTTTCTCTCCACTACCCCATTCTGTTCAGGAGTATAGGGACAGGATGTTTGGTGAACTATGCCCTTTTCTTGAAAATAAGTTCTTAATTGGTTGTTAGTAAATTCAGTCCCGTTATCACTCCTAATTTTTCTCACAGTGGCTGAAAATTGTGTTGAAACATAAGCAATAAAATTTTTAACATGTGATTCAGCTTCATTCTTATGTCTCATTAAAAATATCCAAGTCCCCCTTGAAAAATCATCCACCAAAGTTAAGAAAAACTGGAAACCTTGATGTGTGGGGTTCCTGTAGGGACCCCAAACATCTGCATGGATTAAGTCGAAACATCTCTTAGATTTAATCACACTGGAATTAAATGGAAACTTAGTCTGTTTAGACCGAATGCAAACATCACATGAATGAGAATCTTTATTCAGTATAGAAGAATCAGTACAAGGAAGATTCAAATGTTTTAACACAGATAGGGGTGCATGTCCTAGCCTTCTATGCCACAATTGAATATCACAATCCTTCTTCAAATTTTTCTCATTTTGGACAACATTAGCTGAATTCTGAATACTGTTGGTCACTTTTAGTACATACAATCCCTTATACTCTCTACCAGTCATCCTGATCCTCCCATCCTGAAGGCCCTGCAGTATACAGAGATCAGGAAAGAAGGCTGCCATGCAATTATTTTCTCTAGTGAATCTCGATATAGATATAAGATTGAATTCCAAGCGGGGTGCATAAAGAACGTTATGAATAATAATTCTTTCATCTACAGTGACCGAACCAATATGAGTGACATCTAACCTATCTCCATTAGGTATTTTAATTGTTTTGATCGGTCCAGAATATTGTTCATAACTGTCAAATAAGTCCAATTTACCAGCCATGTGGGTTGTGGCACCCGAATCCAGTATCCAGTGTGTGTAAGATTGAAAACTAGGAATAGGAGAAATCCAAACCTGTACCAGTTAATGCGTGCACTACAGGTTCTGTGTCTTTCTTGAGCAGCTCCAGGATCTTTTCATATTGCTCTTGCGTAAAAGTGGGAGCGACCGTAGTTGCAGCATGGCCATGAAAATCTGAATCCTTAACGGAATCTGCTCCCCCTTGCTGAAAGTCCTTCTGTTGTCTCCCTCTATTGCCTTTGAAATTCGCCGGGTAGCCAACAATCTGGAAGCAATTTTCACGAACATGGCCCTTCTTGTGACAATGGGTACATTCCGGGAGATTTTCTCCTCTTCCCCGTCCACGTCCGCGACCCCTTCCTCTGGCGGTCATGGCGAGTCCCTCTGTCGCAACATTTTTATCTCCATAGCTGATGAACTGTTGAGTTTCATCTTGGATGATCATAGAATATGCCTCGTTGACGGATGGCAGAGGGGACATGAGCAGGATTTGACTGCGCGCCTGTGTAAAATTTTCGTTCAGCCCCATCAAAAATTGGAGTAATTTCTGCTCCTGGATTGAATCAAAGTATGCCTTGGCTGTCGAACAATTACAAGATGGGATAGCAACTAGCGCCACCTGCTCCTCCCATAATTCTTTCAGTTTCGAAAAGTATACCGTGACCAAATTGGGGCCTTGACGGAGAGAATTAATTTCCCTGTGTAATGCAAATATTCTTGACCCGCTTTTCTTGTCAAAACGCTCTTTCAATTCCGTCCAGACATCGTGAGCATCTTGAAAGTAGATGATGCCGGTGGCCAATTCCTTAGAAATCGAATTGATTAACCACGACAGGACGACAGCGTTGCATCTCTCCCATTGCGGCAGCAAATGGCTATCTTGATCTGCTTTCTTGCACGATCCGTCCACGAAGCCAAGCTTATGCTTGCCGAGGAGAGCGATTCGCATCGCACGAGACCATACCGTATAGTTCTCGGTGCCGGTGAGGATATGAGGAATGATCGCTGTTCCTTGGGTATCCGAAGGGTGTAAAAATAGGGGATGTGAAAAGGGGATAGCTTCGGCCGCGATCTTTTCCTCTCCCATTGAATTGCTGTGTAGGGTTTGTGTGTGTGAGGTTCTTCAGGGCTCGCCTCGATTGGGTCTATCGGTAGCCCTAGACGACGGCGTGTGGCTCTGATGCCATGTTGAACAAGATGCCCTGCCTTCACTCTCCCAAAACGCACAGCTCAAAGAAATGAAACTGAATATTTCATTGATTGAATATCAGATTACACACAAATGGGCCTACTGGACTCTTATTTATAATGAGTCCTGACCATGTACACCAAAGCGGGCAGGCATATATACACACATGGTCAGCCCATACAAACAATACCAAATAAGAAATACATATATATACAATATTTCCAATAGGGGGTGACTGCGAGTGAATGGGCTCTGGGCGATATCCATACCAGAAGACCCCGCGAATGTGAAACTAGGCAGTCTCATCCTCTGCACCTTGTTGCAAATAACAACGTTAGGTTAGCTAGACGCAGAGTTAATGATGTGCGTCTCTTATACAGAATGGATTGAAAGTCATATTACTTGTAAGCAAGGAAGAATGTAGCATGTTAGACGAAATGCATAATATCTTTAGATTAAAGGAGTGGAGCAGGCAGTGCGATAAATTGGAATGCTTAAAGGGACAATCTCATCTTTGAATGGAAATATGTCGAGCATTAAATGTGGTGATCAGCAACGGGGGTTTCGCGTAAATATGACCTGGAAGACGGTTGCCAAAAGCAAGAATGAGCACCAATATAACTCTCAGTCATTCAACGGAAAGCGGGTAATTCAACAAACCCCAAGTCTTGTGTTCCTGCAATCAATGATGCACCGCTCTACTTTATATGCAAGAAATATCAGATTTGGTCTTTATCGACCGGACCTGAGAGTTCGCTTGAGATCCACTACTTGTAGCTAGAGTCCAGCACAAGTAAACAAAAAGGATCCATGGATATGATATATTATTATATACATACACCACACACATATATGATGCTTATGGGACAAGAGAGGTAAGTGAAGGGCAGGGGCGGAAAATGATGTTCTTCATACACTCCCAATTCCTGTCGAGATGATACTCGTTAGAGGCTATATTTAGTGAGCGGGCAGTGAGATTGATTAGGTTAAACTTGTTCGCAGGGACCTTGATAACTTATATTTAGTGACTCCTCCAAACACATATCACCCACCAAACGGTTTTAAATGCAGGCGGACTTTTGATACGTAACATAATTATGTCTTGAAAACAAAGCCAGGGATGGCCTAGGTGGCTTGCTGTTGGCGCCACCGATGAGGGGCTGCCCATATATATGCACAGGGAGAGTGGATTCCAGAGGAGGGGCAGGGGATTCAGATCGTGTGTATCATGAGGGACAGAATGGAAAGGCTGGTGATTCTTCCTTTCTCCGTGGGGTGCATGTCGGAGGCGAGCGTAGCGGTAGGGGTCCCGCAGCCAAGAAAATCAAGGCCGGCCGCAACAAGTAAGTACATGTTGGTTTAATGAATGCGTAATTTCAGGGGACACGTTTGCCTAATTAGAACATGATGAGCAGAGGAGGAGTGCGAGGGCGAGGAAGGCGGCAAGAACTCGAGCGGGATGGTTGTTGTTCCCAAGTCCAACGTGTCCGCGGGATTAAACAAGCTGATGAAGGGTTTCAAGAGCTTGTCTCAAATGTTTGGTGAGCCGTTCATTCCACTCGGCCGCATTCCATACCATACCATGCGCATTCTGACGTCTGTCTATACTTGAATCTGTGCAGGAGAGAAAGAGGATGAGCTGGAAGAAGACGGAGAAGGAGGAGGAGGAGGAGGAGGAGGAGACGACGAAGAAGAAGAGATGCAAATCGGGGGTCCAACAGATGTGCAGCACGTGACCCACATCGGTTGGGATGGGCACGCTATCACTACTGCCAATCCGCCCCTCCCCATGAGCCGATGGGACCTGCTTTCTCTCTCCCTCCACCAATGAACTCTGTACTTAAACCCTCCCTTTCTTCTTTGCCACCCCGTTCCTCCCTTCTCTCCGCCGTGTGTCTCTCCTGTAATGTAATGTATGTTCCCATGCTCATATTGGAAACAAATTATTTGCTTTCTTCTTTTACGAAATTAATTTCATCCTAACTTTATTCCCACACGAGTGCAAATCGGAATACTTCCTCCCTTGTTCTGGCTAATAGTAGTGATATAGAAACAAAATACAAATTACATAGACATGCCTTGGCAATTGAATGTACAGTGTACACGCGAATCACTTGAAATAGTATGGAAGGTTCAATACGTATAGGAGGAAATAGGCCCAAATAACACCGGAAATGCCGCCGAAGAAGAAGCCGCCGGTGAAGTTGGCCCACCCGTCGGCCGTTTGCAGGGGATCAGGCTGCTTGGAGCGGCCGGTCAGGGTCAGGGAAGGGGCGACTGAAGGCTCTCCTTCCTTGAAGGAGGCGATGCCGTAGATGGTGAGGCAGATGCTGAGGATGACCACGAGGCCGCCGGCGGCCAGAGACCCCGCCCCTCCCGCGTACGGTGTGTTCCTCAACGGCCCCGCCTTCACGAAGGGACCGACCAGCAGGAAGCCGTGCGCCAGCCCCACCTCCACCCCTCTCAGCAGAGGGCTCACTGCCGTCCTGTAAGCAGGAAGGTTGGACAGATACCAGGCGATGAGGGGGCTGGAAGTCACCGGAGTCTCGAGGCTTCCGATGAAAGGGTCACCATTGATGGGCTGAACCACCTGGTAAGTGGTCGTACCCAGCACACCCTGCAACTCATTCACACGGAATATAAGAAGATACGAACTAAAGAGAACAAGGGTGGTGCAAGTCATAAGAAGAAGGAAGAGAAGAAAACCTTATCGTCGGATTGGGCGGCCTTGACTCTGAATCTGAAGGTTCGGAAGGGAAGAGGCCTGAGGGGAGAAGAAGCAGAGAGGCCCTTGGGGGTGAAGCAGGACTTGAGCTGGCTCGCCATTGTGCAACTGGTGGCCATGGTTGAGAGCACTTGCGATGCGTGAGAGGATCCCACCCTCAACAAATAATCCAGTCAGTCTCCGCCCTTGGAGCCTGTGGCTCTTGTGCCCCGCTTCCCTCCCTCCCCATTGGTCATTTCATATCCTTCCTTATCCTTTTATCCCCTTATCCGTCGCTTTCTCCTTATGCATTGGCCCACTAATTCTTTTGGACTTTGTCTTGGCCCAGTAATCCCAAGCCCACTCCCATCTTCTCAACCGTATCGTAACTGGTTTGATAAGCAAATGCCATGGAGACATGCAAGTATCTTTCGAGTGCGCAGCTTAGTTTTTGTTTTTCAGAACTAATTTTACTTTGTTATATAAAAAGCGTGAAAATACTTGTTAATATATTTTTATATCCCAGTGTAAGATCACAACCCGCAGCAACACCACCCCAGCACACCAATACTCCAATAGCAATGAAAGACGAATTCCCGTATTTGTTTTTTTTTCACTCCCAGGGCTGATTCAAACGGAACTCACTCAGTTTAAGGCCAGAGGGCATTTTAAGGGGACTAAGAGAAGAGATAGAGGCCGAACGCAAGAGCAAAACGTGGAAACAAAAAAAAAAAAATTAGAGAGGGAGGGGAAAAGAAGAATTACTGAGGGGTTTTAAGAAAGAAATGTCAGCACCGAAAAATCCTAATCACAAGAGAGTACAAGTAGGATAAACGTGTTAGTACCTTCGATCTTTAATATAAAAGCTAGTTGACTAATTTGAATAGATTATGAAATTTATTTAAGTTAGTTATTTATAATAAATAAGTATTATATTTTTTAAAATATTCTTACTAATCAAGTGTATTGGCTAGAACTATCATTATTACAAGGATTATCTTGAACAAAAATAAATAAATAAATATAAGAAATAAAGTGGATTGGGGTCTTATATTTAGGATCAAAATAAAAATCAAACGAGCTCTTATATTAAGGATTGAAAGTAATATTATTTTTTAAATTAGAATTTGTGGTTACATGATGTTTAGTTGTTTTGAGACATTCGACGATTATTTTTCTTTTTTGCGATCATACACGAGGAGCAAAACAGGTAACAATAAACAGCCACCATCACCAGAATTGCACTTTCATTTGGCTGGGAGATCTAATAGCGAGCTTCACTATCTTTCCTAAAGACTCGTGAATACAAGTTTCGCCTTTCTCCAAGATAAAAGAATCATAAGCAGAATAAGTGGAGGCCCTTGAATGCACCCAGCAGTGGGTAATATAAATACATTTTTTCTCAAAACAAATTTGGAGGTGGACTTTAAAATGCTCAGCACCATACGAGATATTGTTAATAAAATCTATTCAATAATTATCCAGTGGATCTCAGATTAAACACTGATCAAGCTAAATCGATAATGTGGCTTCTCTCCTCTACCTGTGGACGACACCGTTTCGCTCTAAAATGGAGCCCCTCATGCCAGCATGCCTTTCCTCTCCAATACCCACTTGCCACTTTTAGAGTAATATTTTAGGAGCACCTAGTATTCTCAAACAATTTTTGACACACTTATCAACCCGAAGTATTTTTTAAGGAGCACCCACCTCGTATTGTAATATAAACCTCATCATTTTAAAGCAAGGAAAGAAAGCTATTGAATCAGTCCAAGGAGAAAGAAAGGATAGCCGTTGAAAGGACGGGCTCATGGTATTATATAATAAATACAACAGAATCAAATGAATGCCTGCCCATGTACATTACCCAAAAAAAAAAAACAAGAATAAATAAAATTAGGCATGTAGTATTAAATTCTTTAATTAAAATATAATATGTAGATAAATCCTTTTACGAGGGAAAAAAATAAAAATATCTACATATTATATTCTTAATAAAGAACCTAACAACAAATACTGAATAAATTGCATCTAATTCATGTATTTAAAGAGTTAGCTCATTGCACTGTTTGGCATGACAATTAGCAACAAAAGCAATGCCAGTATTCTTCCAAACAATACAGTGGAAGCTGATGATATATTGTGGGCACCCACGACATATACTTTTCCAGACGTTTCGTCCTTCACCTTAATGCCGGAAGAGCCTAAAGAAACAATATTACAGAGTCAATTGATCAGTCCAAAAAATTAGTAGTGGAATGTTAAGTTAATGAGTGCTATAATGAATAAAGCACGATTGGCAGCACTTATGAATGGACAGATGCTATGCAAATAAATGTCTGCTTTCATCAAGAGTACACAATGACACAAGCTTGACAGAATTTGATTATTATTAATGTTATTCAATAATCATACAACAGAAATTATAAAAGACCAATTGAAACTCACAGTTGAATTCAGTCCATCCAATAGTCATATTTTCAAGATCATATACGACTAGTCTGTTCGATAGCACCAAATCTGCAATTGGAAACAGTTCAAAAGTTCCAGCTCTATCATGATTTAAATTTAAAACAAGCATCACCGGAGGCATGCATATATAAATTTCAACCCACGCACTTGCGCACATAGAAAAAACAGTGCAGCATTTAACTGCTTCCATCAACGGAGAGTAAATGGACAAACCACTAAACTGTACCTCCAAGAAGAGTCATATCCTTTCCATTTTTAGTTTTCGCCGCACTTTTCTGCCAGCCAACACACCACTCGCTGTCCTGGGGGACAACAGTTAAGATCACATCAAGAAATGAAACACCATTTTCTTTTCGTATCAATACCAAATTTATCAAAAATGAATAGTTCAAAGGGCCCTTTAAACACATTAATAGTCAACATCAACTAGAAGATATTTAGATGGAATCAAATGAAAAAAAGAATAAAGTGAAAAGAGTATATTTATGGATAAAAAGTTACACTTCTATACACTTGTTTCCCTTGCGCCTGTTTTTAAATATTAAAAACAGATAAAACTATTGAATAAATGATATTACATGGATATAATAGATATCACAATTTTTTTTTTCCAATTGTGATTTCTTTTCTATCGTTCAGTCAGCCTATCATTTAGCTTTCGCATAAAGGTAAGCTTGTCATTTGAGAATCCAGAGGTTACAATGCTGTTCAAACAATAAGGCTTGGTGCATATACAGTGAATGATCAAATTCCCACTTACTTTAGTCTTGAATAAGTAGTCGTGAGGATAAGCCGTCAGAGTTAAGTTCTCAAAATGAAACTTGACCACTGGAAATCCATCATCAACACTGCAAAAGAATACAATGGACAAGAAGTTAAGGTCTGCATAAGTCAAAGAAAACTGCACTAATTGCCTCCATGAACAGATAAAATTGACCTCTCCAAATGCTATTTAATCGATGTAATGCGATCTGCCTGAAGTCCTGTCAGGCAGGACTAAGGAAAATACTTGCTTTATTCTGTCATCGTAATTTTCCATTTTAGATTCTTTGTAAAAGTGGAACAGATACTTCTTGTCAACCTAATCATATGTGAAATTACTTGTTGGGTAAAATGCAATTCACCCAACAGCTCCCTTCCAGAGCAGCAGACAAAGGACGCAAGTAAAATAAGAAAGACCATAAAAAGTGCCAAGGGGAAAGACAGTAGATATCAGCAATGCCTATTAACCTAATAAATGATCTTCGGCTTTTGTTAAGTAACAAAACCCAGAGATATCATTTCTTTTTGCACTACGTAAAGAACCTAATAAATGATTCTCTGGCCAATAAGTTCTTTCACTAAATGAATATGCTCAAGTCCGCATTTTAAGATCCCCCGGGGGGGGGTCTGTTATCCTAAGTGAACCTACTGCATAATGCCACATTTGTTTTGTTGGTAATACCTGATTGTTACAGAATCCTATGTTACTAATACTTCAGAAGATATCTATAAATCAAAATCTTATATCACCATAACACATGACTAAACAGTCAAAAGAGTTGTGACTAGGGCCCCTGTTAATTTATGTATCTTGCTTGGTTAGTAGAACTAATAATAACAAATTAAACCCAAAAAAAAAAAAGAAATCTCTTGCTAATGTTGTCTACAAAAGACATTATTCGTATTAATGAGAAATGCAAAAATTTAGTCTCCACATGCGAAGAGAAAGGAAGCGACAAAAGAATGAAGATCGTACTTTCCTGAATACTCAAAACATGTAAATTGATTGTCCACAAGAAGCAACTTCAATCCAGACTGCCCCGCCATAATCTATGATGAAGAACAATCACCATCATAAGTATTCAAGTAAATGCATGCAATTTAATCAATCATTACAAACACATTTACCTTGTCTATTAGTTGTTCATAAACTGTTTCAGGAAGATAAGCCAAGGTTGTGCCACTATCTATTACAGTTGCCATGTCATCTCCAAAATCCAGTATGCCTGAGGAAAGCTGTAGAAATTCCTTATTGACTTCAATATCCTTCAAGACTGCATTGTAGTGTGCCCTATAATAGTTAAATAGACGGCAGTTATGGCAATTTCAAATCCAACACCTTATGAGAACCTGAAAGAATGAAGAAACTTCTACAAGCAATTGAAAGCTTTTATGAGTCAGGGACCTCAGAATGAGCCTACCTTTTTTTTTTTCAAGAAAAAAGAAGGCCTTAACAGGGAAAAAAATGGGAGAAAGGTATCTTCCCCTTTGTTGCCTAGAGGACTCACTCGCCCTTTTAGTTGATAAAAGAAGAAAAAATAATAATAAAGAAAGGAAGGAAGGACGTATGATAAAATAATAGAGAAAGACAGAGTTGTATTTCCATTCAGACATTTCAAAATCTACAGTACAAAAAATAACTGCGGATGAATAGAATAAAAGAGTTTTATTCTTTCAGCATGCCGAATGCATAAAATGTTATCCTTTCCAATTAACAGGCTTGATTGCTTCATTTTCTGAATCACAAAAAAGACAGTTTCAAAGTAACAAGATGGAGGCTAAAAGAATAAAACCTTCCAAACATCTTTTACTTGACTTCCAATCAGTATTTAGGCTATACAATATGCAAATATTTCAGTATAATCATTACTGGCAATTTTAGTATTGGATAACTTCAAAGTTTATACTTGCATTTAAAATGCCATACAAGGCCTTGAGCTAAAGTTGTCAAAAAATAAAGAATGTAAGGTGCATTGGAACTGAAATTTCATTCTCCTTAAGTCAAAATGGTAGTGGTATTATCTATTGACTGAAAAAACGGTAGTGGCATCATCATCAAATAAATACCATCATATTGTCGAGAATTACCATAATCAGTTAGCAACATATTGATCAAATTTACAAGAAACATCATGGCGTGGAAACAAAAACTAAGATGATGAACATACTGTCCAGAAAGCAATGGAGTTGTGTTGAATTTCGGCTCCATCACTTCCCCTATAGAAAAAATTCCACCTCCACGAATACTGTCGAGGCAGTGTGAAAATATTTTTTTCACCTTTCCGGATGCAGCAAGTTGTGAAAGCACGGATGAATTTGCTTGTCCAAAACCTATAATTCCGTCGAGGGCTTCATCAGATGATGAACCTAAGCCCCCAGATTGTTTAGCTCCACACCTATCCACAAGAGAATACTTTAGGAAACACACAAAAAAAAAATGCATTGAGATGCAATGTTAACAATCTTTTTATGTTTTTCCAAATTTCCTTCTCTGCCGAAGAAGCAAAATATTTATAAATAAAAAATAAATACTGAAACTCCCAACCTAACTTTTGTTATGAAGCAATGAACATCTAGGACAAAGAATTCCCAAAAAATAATACAAAATTACATGCTAAATTTAAGGGTGAAAATACCCCAAGAAAAAGCCACAAAATTGCAACAGAAAAATTCACTGAACACAAACAATTTAGCCAAAGGACAACGAAAAATTATTTCACATCCAAGAACAGTTCTCTTATGAGAAGCAAGAATCCTGCCATAAACTCAACAGCATTGCCAGCAGACTAAATTAAAGCCAGAAAACTGCTTTCAGTCGTTAGATGTCAACATTATATGACTACAGAAATAAAATACTATAAATTATTCTCACCCAAAAATTACACCACTATTTGCCGGTTCACTATGAAGGTTATCATTGACTTCATCAAATACAAGATCATCCTTCACAAAGTATCCCGAAGTTGTGCCTCCATCTCCATAAGTTATACTATATAGGCAGGACTTTTGAGGCTTGCAATCAGAGACTTGATTGTCGTAAGTGGATTTGCAAAAGTCTCCATCACAATAAACTGGTTTTGAAGAATTGGAGGTCTTTGAGTCATATAGTGTTAGCTCTATCTGTAATGTAAACAGTTATGCAGTGAGAAGTACATCAGTAAGGGGCCGATATAACTTTTTTTATCTCCCTTAAGTCTGAACCGATATGCATAAAATTTCATACGACTATATTTCTGGTGGAGATTAAAGAGACAGTGGAAGAAGAGTAGATTGGTACACACCCCAAGATCACTCTTCTTGGGGCACTCCGTGCATTCAATGCAGTTTACCCATAGAAGGTCACTTCCTGTATCAACTTGCACATAGTAGTCCTTTTGGGGAGACCCAATCCCGACTTTTGTATAATATAGCCTAAACAAATTAGCCATTAGCATCTACTCCAACATAATCACAAATTTCTAACAGGGGGCAGTAATAACCGCACTAGAACAGCCTCCAGATTTCAGATCCAGAAAAATAGAAAATAGTAATGGAAAAAAAGTGCAATCAGCCAGACAAGCACATAAGGTGTGGAGTGCCTCGATGACATCGTCTTATATCCTCACTTTTATCCAACTCCAGACATAAGTACTCTAGTACTTGAATTATTAAAAAAAAAAAGGGCAAAGAAAACCAGGTATAATTGTTGTCCAAGTTCCATTATGAAAGTCCATTGTATAGACCACATTAGACAATCATCTGACTATATTTAGTGAAATAAATCACTTTGGTCGAATAGAAGGAGAAGGGGGCCGGTTGTCCATCATAAGCAAATAATCAAATGGCTGGAAAACAAGAAATGCAAGAGGGGTTATATCTCAGCCTGAGGCTGAGCCCTGAGTATTGAGAAAACCACAACAATTACTTGTTCAACGTTGAAAATTGACCCGAGGAAACAAAATCACAAAAAAAACGACACATTTGCGAGCCCAGGGAATTGGAAAAGAAGCAGCAGGAAAGTGGAAACGAACCCAGTTTCAGAAGGAAGGCCATTGCCGCCAAGGCTGAGATCAACCGCAGAAAGGAATCTACCGCGACGACGATCATCATGAGCTTTGAATGCACTTAAACTCCTGTGACGACCTTTGAATTTATGCACCACCGGAAACGATAAATTTCCGTAAGCAACCCGATAAAGGTCCAAAAATAATATGCCTACCACAACCAATCCTCTGAGATCCATTTTCGTGAGCTGCAAACGAATTCTACCCTGCTGTTGCTTCGAGCGGGAGCAATGTCAGAAATCACCACCAACAGCTAATAATAACAATAAAAAAATGAAGAAGAAGAACAAGAGACAAAACAGGAAAGGAAAAAGTGATCGAACGACTGGAGTAGAATTCAAATATTCAATCTAAAATGTCATTCTTGTAATAGTATGAGGCTAGAAATCCAATGCCGACCCTAATGAAAGAAAGGTCGGAAAATGGGAAGGGAGGAAGAAGAGAGGGAAGGGAAACATGCAAAAAATGAGGCTGGTCGGTAGCAGATACCAAGAGGGGGAGGATATCCCGACTTCAACGCCAAATGCCACGTTCTCAAATTTAGCATGCACTCTTCTTTTGCCCAAAAAAAAAAAAGGACAATATTTTGATATCTCTGTTTATTATTTTTTTCAAAATAATATTTTAGTAACTACACATATTAAAAGTTTTATTAAATAATAATTCTAGCTAATATACATAATTAGAAAAGATATTCTAGGAAGATAACACTTATTTATAACAAATAACTAATTTAATTAATTTTCTTAATCTCCTCAAATTAGTTAACTTGGGCTTATACTACTTCCGGTCCTAATTATAAGAGCTAGTTGACTAATTTGAGGAGATTAAGAAAATAATTTAAATTAGTTATTTGTAATAAATACATATTGTCTTTCCTAAAATATCCTTACTAATCAAGTGTGTTGGCTAAAACTACTATTATTAGAAGGACTATCTTAGAAAAAAAATACATAAATATTAGAGACAAAGTGGATTGGGGTTTTATATTTAGGATCAAAATAAAAGTTAAATAAAATCTTATATTAAAGACCAGAGGTAGTATTAAGGTTTAGAGGTATTAATATTTACCAGAAAAAATGACAAAAAAAGCTAAAAATTACTAAATAATAAATAAAAAATTCTAACAAAAAATTATATTATTTGTAAATTATTTACAAATTTAAAATTGTTAATATTAAATAAAGTGTAGTCACCTGATTTAAAATTTAGTAATTTTTAGTTTTTTGTTGTTATTTTCTCTATTTGGCATGCACTCTTGACCTTACGTTTTGTTTTTTTGGGTTTAATTGCCAAATTGATTGTTTTTTGGCCCAGGTGTCCCCATCTCTCTGTTCTCTTCTCCTGTCTTTCTCGACTTTTTATTCACCTCTCGCCCGCCACTTCGATTTGAATTCGCTGCAATACCTGGCTTTATTATTGGAGAGAATTTCCCCAAAAAAAAACCTTTAAATTTTAAAATTGTAAATCAGTTTTATTTAATATATTTTAATAGCAATTGATAACATTTAAAAAGTAAATGATAATATATTTTTATAATCATACTTGATTTGAGATTTTAAAATTTTAGAAGTATTTTTTGGAGATTTTTCCTTATTATTAAGGGAAGAATTACAATGAGGTCCCAATAAAAAAAATAATTACTAAAAAGTTTCAATAACAACTTTTGTCTGTAATGACAAGTTCAGAATAAAAAATAATAACTTTTAAAATTTATTTTGTAATTATTTTTCTTCTTTAAGATCTCATTATAATTCTACCTATTACTAAGTGCCGAGCACATGGATGGGAAAAATACGCCATGAATATAAATAAGTTTTTTGGCACAAAATCTGAAATCACTTAATTTTTTTATAGCAAAATCACATAAATATAAAAAAAGAACTAAATAACTAATTGGAAAGATTAAAAAACGAGCTAAATTGGTTATCTGTTCAAAATATGTATTGGTTTTCTTAAAATATCTTCCTCAATCATGTGTATTGGATGATTAAAATTATCCTCTGATAAAAAATTCTTACAATCAATACGGATATTTTAAAAAAACATATTAGACAAAGTGAATTGAAATATTATATTTAGAATAAAATTGAACCCTTAACTAGTTAGTTTTAATATATTTTTTTTACATAAAATGAATCTCTTAACCTACTCTTAACCCCATTTTCATTTATTGATTTATTCCACTTTCCACTGTCATCTCAAAATAATATATGCAGCACCCAATTTTATACATAGCCTTTGTAACTTCCACTACCCCTCATCTGTTAAAATATACCTTTCCTTGTGTCTTATCTTGGATCTCTGAAAGAGATTAAAGAGGTGTTTTAGAACACCTAAAAATGCTTTTTACAAAAAAAAATAAATCATAAATCAAGATAAATTTTTTCATATATTTATTTTGTATACTATAAAATTATTTTTAAAACCATGGTTTAATTTCTATCTAAACATTCTCTAAAAAAATAGTGTTTTGGAGCAGTGTGAATATAAATTATAATTAGGAAAAGAAAATAATAATAAAAAAATCAAATTTCAAAATAATAAACAAGTAATTTTATAAAAATGTCAGTATTAACTATTTGTCATTTTAAAATTAAATGGGTATTTTTTGTGATTTTTTCTTAGAAAAACACAGAAGTTAACATGCGTGCGGGGTAATATAAAGTTACATACAAAATTGTTTTATCTTTGTCATTTATTTAGTTTTTATTGTAATTTACTTTCTTAACACCTTTGTTCAATTCGGTCGCTCTCACTCGATATGAGAGTTGAAATTAGAAGAGTTTTTTTGGGGGCAAAAGACAAATAGAAAGATAAAAAGAAAGGGGGAAAATATTGTTTAGACCCACCAGAGTAGCCAGGAGTCACTTCCCCTGGCAGTGTGAGTAGAAATGCGATTATGCACTGAGGAAAGAAATAGCAAATGCGACAACCAGAGGAGTATCACCCACACAACTTGCTAATTAGGCACTTACTATTAAACAAAAAGTTAGCTTACACCAACTGTGAACTAGTGATGGGATCGCAAGTTAACTGATGATTTCAGAAAATATCAACTAGGCGGTTAACATGATGCCACAGGTAAAATAAAGTGAATTATTTCACCTTATTAATTTTAGGGTATCAGTCGCTCTTTCAAAATATATATATTTTGAATTAAAATAGAAAAAATCATTAAAAAACACTAAAATTGAAAAATTGCACACAAAACCCATACCAATATTATGATAGGTTCTTATTTATAATTTTTCTATTTCAACAACCTTTTTTTTGTGATTTTCCCATTAAAATAGGCGAGGCACACGCCATCGTTTTGTGGGCTTTTTTTTTTAAAAAAAAAAAACCTCACCAATTTTTATGTTTAATGCTATTTGAAGCACCCGTTAGATTTCGGCCACATTACGTTAAAGAAAAAACAATATTAAAAAACTCAAATTAAAAATTTTATTATGAAAAGCTTGTAAAATTTTTAACTCGGCTCAACGATGATAAATTGATAACTGATTCACCCTTGTAAGGATTTGTTCGGCGAAGAACGGGCTGGAAATTTCCCAGAAAACCAGGAGATATTTAAAAACTAGAGGGGCAAAAATGTTCAAAGGGAGGATAGTAGAATTGAAAGCAAATGAGTGGGCTGTGTTGGTTCTGAAAAGACGAGAAGACGGGGGCAGCCCTGGCATTTGTGATAGGGAGTGCAAAGGAGAGGGGCAACGACGTCTTTTGGGGAAATGAAGCGGAAATAGAAATAGCCGACGCCAGCAGCCACAGAGAGAGCAGAGCAGGAAAGGTGGATTTCTTCTCCAGCGAGCTAGCTAGCGTGATCAAAATCAAAATGGCTGTATTGAACCTCAATCTCTGTCTTCCTCCTAAGCATCCCGTGAGTGGGGTTGCCTCTTGCGTCTCGTCTCCTCTGCATACCCTGGTCATGCCCCGCGCCCCTCGCCTCCCTCGTGTTGCTTCCCCTCTTCCTCTCACCGTTCGCGCCAGCTTCGATACCGCTTCCGCTACCGTGGGCCAGGTCACCGAGGTTACCAAGGACACCTTCTGGCCCATTGTTCGTTCCGCCGGTGATAAGACCGTCGTCCTTGACATGTATACTCAATGGTACTTCTTCCTCTTTCCTTTCCTCGTCTTGCAATTACCTGCCCCTTCCCTCTCCATTTATGTATTCCTCCCATCTCGACTGTGATAATTTTGGGTTGGAGCTGCTTATTTTATTTGGGATGTCCAGCATGCTTTTGATTAATTGTTGACGACTTGATGTGCAAGGGTTTCCCTTGCTTAGTATCCTGGTAATCCTTTTACGCATCTTTGGTTATTCTGATTCTGACGTCCTTGTATACGCCCTCAATGTATATCCGTCCGCACCACCCTTGCTAAATACTGAGTGGATAATTGGGAGGTTTTGCTATTGAATTCGCAGGTGTGGTCCTTGCAAAGTTATGGCTCCCAAATATCAAGAATTGTCCGAGAAGTATCTTGATGTTGTCTTTTTGAAACTTGATTGCAACCAAGAAAACAAGGTGAGCATGTTAAATGAATCTGTTGTCTTCCTGGGCTTTTTTTTATGATTGTCATGATATATATTTGATGGTTAACTGGTTGCTGGCAGCCCTTGGCAAAAGAGCTTGGAATCAGAGTGGTTCCAACTTTTAAAATTCTCAAGGACAGCAAGGTTGTAAAAGAAGTCACTGGGGCCAAATTTGACGATTTAGTCTTTGCCATCGAGAGTGTTAGATCGAGCTAAAATATCTATCTGTAAAAATATGATAGTGAGTATTCATACAATTGTAAGTTGAAGGGAAGCTTAAGAAACCTATCCTAATTCACAGGAAGTGATGCGGTTAGTATTCATGCTGTTTTAACCTCATCCCAGTTCACAGGGAGTGATAATTAACGCTGCCCATTCTTCCCTAGTTAAGAACTGCTCATAATGATATGTCATGGCGTACTTCTTATTTGCTATTGAGAATTCTGATTCTGGTTTTGTGTATCTAAAGAGATTCGTAATTAATCACCACTGCCTACGATATCGATCCAAAATTTCTGCATCCAAACGTCGCGTGAGGTTCCTTTTTTTGTGTGATTGAGAGCTGAAATTTTTGAGAGTCCCATCTCATTCATTTTTTTTGGTCCCATCTCATGCCTTAATGGCTATAGTCTTTCATCCGTTAACATATAATACAATTCACTTGATGTTGTGGCCAGCACAGAGCCAGGTCTAGGGGAGTTGCGGTAGTGGTTAATTAAAAAAATTATAGTTTTATGGTCTATTGTTTGGTTAAGTTATTTCATCTAAAATGTTTAAATGGTGCATTATTTGGGTAAGTTATCTGATCTCATCTAAAAAATTTCAAATGGGTGAAATGATACCAACTCAACCAAGTAAAGATAATTTCTTGCTGTCAGTACCTACAATTTCACTGCTTATAGATGAGGACGCAGGTCCATGTCTATTCAATACCCGTGCAACTGAAAAATAGGAAATACACGAAAAATGTCATCACCGTAACATTTTAGTGATTTCATGAGCACTTCACAATATTATTTTGGAAGGGAAAAATATGTTTGACGAAGGATGAAAGATTAGAGCATCAATGTGTAAAAATGTTTACTTACGAGGCACAATAAACTATCTTATTCTCATGGCCAAAAACCAATTAAAAAAAATATTTTATTCGATAATGAGTAGTTTGACAAAGCCTTCACAATTTACTGGCAACGAGACAGCGATAATGCATTGGAGGTAATATTCTCATTTGATTCATTAATTCATTACTAGTTTTAACAACTTCAATCGGCAAACCAACCCCAAATCACCATGCAGCTACACAATTTAACATCACTTGCTCGGGTTAAGTAGGAGGCTTGAATGCATTGCACATTTGTTGATCATTTCATTCTTCTCTTTACATTATTTGTATCATCTAATAATAATAACGAAAGGTAATAAAGAACTTTACGAACACTCCTTTCACAAATGAAGTATACCAGCTGCGTGCCAACAAATGCTAAATGACAAGGTGACACGGGCCTGAGAGAGGATAAAGTACTTCAGGAAAACCCTGTCTGTTTTTTTTTGTTGCCCCCCTCCTTCCAAAGAAATGCATATACTCCTAATCCGGAACCCGCAATTTTTATAACCTTACGAATCTGGGAGCCCAAACACACTGTTAACTCGGAAGCCCTAGAGGAGGGTCGTAACTAGTAATCGGCTTCGTCTTCCTCGGGACTTCATTTCAAAAATCGGCAGTGAGGGTGCAAGGGCGCAGCGTTAAGTGAACGACAAGATGCTGGCCTCCGCTGGGAATGGGATTCTGCGCTCCTGTCGTCTTACTCCAAGACCTAAACCTAAGCCTTTCGTCCCTCGTCCTTTCCTCCAAATAACTACTAAATCCAAATCCACCCCCGTCACCCCTCGCATGTCCTCCAATTTCGACCCCACTCCGACGCCGGCTGCCGACCGCTTAATCTCGGTGGTCTCTTACACCCTCCCATTCTTCAATTCCCTACACTATGGCCGCTACCTCTTCCTTCAGTTCCCTAACCTGGGCCTTCTCTTCGATCCCATCCTTCCCCTTGTCGCCCTCTACAGGTCCATCCCTTACTCCAGCTTCGTCGCCTTCTTCGCTCTCTACCTGGGCGTTGTCAGAAACCCTTCCTTCAGCCGCTATGTCAGGTTCAACTCCATGCAAGCCGTCACCCTTGACGTCCTCTTGGTGCTGCCCCTATTGCTTCAGAGGATTTTCACCCCCGGTCGCACCGGACTCGGCCTCCGCCTAATGGTTTGGGCCCATAATGTCCTCTTCCTTTTCACTCTCGTGTGCTTCCTTTACAGCGTCGCATCCTGTGTGTTGGGCCGCACCCCGCACCTCCCCTTTGTTGCCGACGCTGCTTCCAGACAAATCTGATTCTCATCTGTTTGGTATGCCCTTCTGGAAATGAACGTTTCCGCGTTATTCCGCGTTCCCTCTTTCCTATTTCAATCACAAATTCACGATGTTCTGGGATTGAGATTACATTCAATATCATGTATGTTATGCTAGTTGTTCACAATTACGCCTTGGCGTCGAATATGGGTACAGAATCTAAAGATTGCATGCCATTGTTTCCGGTGTGACTGGCGAAAAGTAGTTTAAATCGATAACTTTGTTTTATTACTTATACTAAAATATTTATATTTCTATTTTCTGTGTCTATATGCTGAATTTCTTTTATAAGACATTATAACTCATGTGACAGCGAACAAGCAAATAGCAAAGGCTGGTGTCGTAATGATACATTAATCCAAAAGAATATATGGCTGATGATGAAGAGGTGAACAGGTCCGAGTCTTGCCACAAGTCATTTTATCTTCCCCAGTCCCGGGCTAACTACATTCTCAATCGTATATCTTGGTCACGGGCTAGATTTAAATTTGTATTAAAGCAGGTTCGATGATCAACCAAATCACAGCTGCTCCAAAAGCAGATGACAACGCGTCAATGATAATACACCAAATAAGCATTCAACCATTTTGAGCCAAATCCCTCTACAGCAAGAACAGCTGCTCCAAGTAGATAGTCAACAAGGAAACATCTCTAATTTAAAAGCTATCTTTCACCATCAAGCTCAATTAGCTACTTCGAAGCATGCCTAACAGGAAAAAGAACCCGACAGTGAAGGAATTTCAGAGTCCGCCAACATTCATGCCAAGTCTTGCTAGTACCGATCATAGCGCCTGGCAAGAAATGATAATTGGTGAGTAACGAGCAAACATTATAACGTTTTCCTTTTTTTTTTTTTTGGGGGGGGGGGCACCATAACGGAGTTTCAACAGTAAATATTTCCCTAATTTGTCTGTGCTTGCAAGACACATGCAAGCGTCGATCAAATCATGTATTGAGAAGGCCAAAATAAGAAAGCAAGAGGAAACAATAAGTCGAGGGGTGCGAAAAGGAGTATCCCATATACCTGTGCCGATCATGGTCTCTTGATCGTGAGCGTGACCTCCGGCGGCTTCTTGACTCGTAAGAGCGGGAACGACTAGAGTCTCTATCTCGATCCCTATCATATCCACGATCGCGGTCATAATATCTATCACGATCTCTGCTCCTGCGGTCATGGTCTCTCCCCCTCTCACGACTATCCCCACGCTCCCTATCCCTGCTTGGCTCCCTGTCACGGTCCCTACTACGTTCTTTATATCTTAGTAAATTGAATGAATGCAAATATTTCTTAATAGAAAGATTTTGGCAGCTCATAAACACACACGCCTATATATAAACTTGCACCTTTGGTGCAAAAGAAATTACCTCCTGTCATCGTACCGGTCAATCTTGCGGGCCTTGTTCCTTTCCTCCTGAACCAGAAATTAATACATTCTTAGCGGGTTGATGTAGCAGAAAAAAGCAAGAATAGCATGATTTACATACTCAGCAGACTAAATACCTAAAACATTAACCCCTACTATGCCAAGCCAATCCCACCATTTCAATTTATAAATTTCATTTTAATTTTCAGGATTTGAGAGCCTTCCTCACTCCCTTTCTTATAACATTTTTATTTTGGAATAATCGGAAACCGCCCGCAGATTCAACTGGAGAAAATGTCCGACCATGAAATGGAAATTCGCGAACAGCCATCCCCCCACCCCAAAAAGGTTTTAAAAAAAAAAGGGAAATACACCCCCCAAAAAAAAGTCTTCATAACACAGTAACCCTACAGCTTAGCCAAAAGTAGTCCACATTAAAAGAGACAAATTTGCCACGAAGCAGGATCATCACTGGTCAGAAATGTAATTATCATCTAACTGGACTCTACACACTTAAAGGCTTACTTATCAACAAAGGACTCTGCATAGTTGAATGATAATCTCTGTCTAGGATATCCACAAAATTATATAAAACATGGAGAATCTGAAATAGTGGATAAATCAAGAGCACCAGCATGAATCATTGCTTATTTTCATTGGCGGTAACTTTCAATACATTAAATAGCCATATAAGCGCACTATCTGCGTGTTTAACTATGAATTAACCAGAAATTCATATTAAAATATCAACAACCTCTTGTAACATTGTAAACCCAAAATCCTGTGCGCCTAACATTGAGAACAACTATCGATTTAAAAAACAAAAGCAGACAGCAACATGACCCACTGTTTTCGGACAATTGTGAAAACAAATTTCAACAAACAAATCCATATAAGAATCCACAGTTTTAGAATTTAAATAAATTCCATAAGATCAGAAATATATGATAAAGATCTTACTTGAAGTTCTGCCAACTTCTCACGAATCTGCATATATCCCAAATGAAGTTTTCCTCCGAAATGATCAGCTAAACGGCGATCACTGTGAATAAAATTGCAGATCAAAATGTTCACATAAAAAAAGGCGAAAGTTTTATGATGCCATAGAGAAATACAAGATTTCCCATAAATTTCACAGATGAGTATAGCATGATCTACAAGCATAAAACAGAAAAGACGCACATTCTTTAGCTGCAAAAGTTATCCTCGTAAAACTGGCACAAGAGCCTGCTGGGGACAAGGAGGTAATACTAACGGGTCAAAAGCTGAAGCGCTTAAAACCCCAAATACTAACTCTATATCTCCTTAGGAAAGTTTTAAGATAGAGAAGAAAGGGAAAAGGTGGTACAGTATTCAAATTTTACCTGTCATACACACTCAAAAAAGCCCCACAAATGTTGCAAACACGTAGCTTCTGATCAGTCTGAATTGTTAAATGAGAAAAAGAAAAAAAGTTACTACATGATAAATAAAACACACAACAAGATGCAGCTTGAATACAAGGAACTACTTGGCACTTTTTTCCATTTACACTGTTTGAAAAAGGTGTATTGCTGTGCCTGTGACTTCTACAAATATATTATATTGCAGAAGGATGTTTTAGTTTCAGTCTCAAGTTATTTACATAGAAGCAAAAGCTTAAGCAAATTAAGGACTAAAGGGGTGTCTGGTATTAGAGAAAAGTGCTTTTAAAAGGCGCTTTTTCACAAAAATCGAAGCAAACTCTTCCACATATTTACTTCATATGCTATAAAATCACTTTTAAAACCATGGTTTGGTTTTGAAATTAAAAAAATTGAATCAACAAAATGACAAAGACAAAGAAACATCAACTCACAATTCGCACATCTGCTGCAGTATATTTTGAAGCATCCAATACTGGCTCCTGCCTAGCAGGAAGCTGAGACAAAAAAATCAGATCATAATGTAAGTAAAAAAAATGAAATGAAACATGGATAGTAGACTTACCCCTTGTTTGAATGGAAAGAAAATATGGGAGCAAAGAAAATCAAGAGAAAATGGAGGGGAAACCAACTTCTTCCCTGTTTGGCTGATGAGCGAAAATTGAGACGAAGGAAAGATAGTGGAGAAAATGAGTTGTGGGCCAACCACATTTTCCTTCAGAATGGGAATGGAGGAAGTTATTCGATATGATTTTGGCTTGAAGTTCTTTTTCCCCAAAAAAAATCTGAAATTTTTTTATAATTACTTTTAGGTTGAATAACCTAACAGAATAGAAATACAGATTACGTTTATAGGCCAAGGGATGACAAACTCAATGGTAAGCATGTTGCTTCATCCCAAGTAACACCCACTTTCAGCATCGTCTTTGTATAAAATATATATATATACCAAATTATTTGATTTTAAAACATGAAAACATGAAAATATATTTTTCTACCATATAGTTTGGTTTTAAAAAAAAAAAAAGAGTTAATGAGGTTATTTTTAATATGATCTTTGCCTTCAATATTTTATTTTGATAATGACATAAGACATGATATATGACATAAGAGTATTATAGTCATTTGCCTTCAATATTTTATTTTGATAATGACATGAGACATGATATATGACATAAGAGTATCATCGCCATTGTAATATTTGCTTTTTCTTTCCTCTATGTTTTCTCCTGCCTATCCAAACACAAGTATAACATTATCTCTCCAATTTTCCCTTCTCTGCATTTTCTCACCTCCCATTCTCTTTCCTCCTAACTTTTCTCCCATCCAAACATACCATTAGATTCCAAAATATCAACATGGATACAATCAATTCAATAAGATGCCAATAACTTAAATAAATCCACAGAAATTTAAGCCGAATGAAAGACCTTCTTAAGCGCTTCAGCCTCTTCCAATGCTTTCTGTGCCTCATCAACCATTCCTTGTTCACCTATTCAACAAACATAGAAATTAAAGCCAACTCAATCTAGCAAATAGGCTAATAGAAAAGAGAAAGCAGGCATTTGATCATATTTTAGGACTGCATAACATCAACAACGGGAATACGTTTCAAGTTATCCTTGTTTGTTGAAGTGCAAGAAACATTAAATTACATTAATATTTACACAGCTGCCAATATGATTTACAAAGACACAATTTCCAAACTTTTTTAGCGAGGATATACTAAGCTGATTGTCAAAGTGTGAGATGTACTTGATGTTGGATGAAATGCCAGAAGATATGACAGTTGCAATTGCAAGACTACGTCTGGATGAAAAGGGATTTCAGTGGCATCAAGCCCATTAGATTTCTTGGGAGAATTACTGAATTGAGCAATTATCAAGAAAAGGTTTGGACTGGCATACAAGGATCAAATGGAAGAACATGCACAATTGAAACAAAGAGCAAGTGTCAGTGAGTATATCTAGATGCATTTCATGACTTATCATGCACGCTGAAGGATTCAATCACCGTTAGGAAACATTTGAGATGCAAGTCATGGGAAAAAGCTAAGAAGTGGCATAGGTAGTTAAATTTTTTGTTTGGAATAAGCATAGGTGGTTAACTTTAGTTGAATGGTGGTAATACCACTTCCTTCCATGAAGCTATTCAGCAACACCCTATGACATACGCTATCATCCCAAGTCTCTCATGCATATCCCTTCTTTCTTCAATGAAAGCTGTGGATTTCTCTTTTAAAGCAAAGGAGGAAATGGTCACTACCATCAAGCATAATTTGAATAGAGCTACTAATCGCAAACTAACAGAAGAAAGAAAGATAGTTACTGTTGGAAGTGGGCCTTCACTATTAAGCCCAAAGCAGTTCTTTGTTTCTAGTTTGACTAAGTAACAGCTACTTAGGGTTAATTATCTTTATTATCATTATTCCGTGATTTTAGGGATCATAGAATTATTCTGTTTCCTTTATTATGTTTTCCGTATTGTATCCTAGGAAGATCTCAGATGATTCTGTGAGATCTCCTCTCCTCTCCTATAAGTATAGTGCTCTGTACAGTAAATAAAATATATCATTCAGCGCACTATATTCTTCAGTTACGACTCAAAGGCGTCCCTCAACAAATTGGCCAGCTGAACCTAAAATGAACAAAATAATCTACATAGAAAGGTGGTATAAGAAAAAATGGAAGAACCTTAACTGAAGTAAAATCCAGCAGCCGGATTTACCTGATGACGAGGCCACATGGGTTCAGCTTCATAGTTTTCAAAGAATGTACCCTAATTTTTTTTTAATAATAATAATCTTTGAGGTCAAGGGTTTTTCAGACGAGGGAGCATGGTTAGACATAAGAATGGGGTAAAGAGAAGTAGTCAAGTATATTAATTGTTAGTTAAGTCTGTTAGTTGTTGTTGACATGTCAATTGTTAAAGGAATAAATCAGCCATAGTTCTTAACTAACTAGCCCTTACTAAGGTGCGCGACAGACAAAGGAAATCAGTCATGATAGTCAGAAGTTAGAATTCTGACTCACCCCCCCCCCCAAAAAAAAAAAATCCTACCTTTTGTTCTCTTTTCACCTCTCACATTCACGAGGCATGCGGAGAGCATGCACTAGCTCATTAAAACTCTATCTAGGATCAAGAAAAGTTTAATTTAGTAACAGCAGTAAGTGGCTCACCAAGATCCTCCGCCTTCTTCAACTTCTCATTTATCATCTCCTGTGTGCGAGGATCAGGAGTGACAACAGGAATGGGCGCCAGTGGAGGCGGGTTCGAGAGAGGTTGAGGTAATGATGCCCTATCTTTGTTAAAAGCATCCAGAAGAAGCATGGCCTGTTTGCAAATTGAAAGAATTCTTAGCATGCTAATCAAATGCATATCTATTTGGTAGATCTAACGACATTCATGGGCCAAGGAGGGAGGACAGGTTACAGCATTGATAGACAATAATTATATTCATATTAATGTTCAGCGCTAAAACTGACCTGTTTGTCTGCTCTTTTCGTTCTAAGTTCTTCTACAACCTCTAGAGCTCGAATCTTGAGATCTGTCTTGCCTTCAAGATCTACAAAACCGAAATTATTTCACCCAGGTGAAAAACTAATAAATGCTCCAGAGTCACCATTTAAGACGTGCATCAAATTAAAAACAATATCACCAACAACCATACGTATACTATAAAAGCCATTGTTGTCCCTTGTTGAATTGAAGAACAAAAGGTACAATTTGAGCAAGAAAAGCAACAGCCATATAGACAGATGCCAACATAAATTTAAAGGGTAGAAAAGCAAGATCATCTAAAAGAAAGCCCGCCTAACAAAGCAATTGAAATAGAAATATAGAATATTACCATAATCATCAGCTTCTTTTAACTTCTCTTTGATTTGTTTTGACAATTCAAGTACCTCAGGCGTCTGCATATTTTAAACCGAATGATTTATTTAAACTTACAGCCCAGCACCACTGAGCCAATGAACAATGACTGAGAAGTCACCTGAGTAACATCAGAGACTGAAATTGCAACTGCAGCTTTTGCATCCTCATCCTCAAGGCGCTTCAAAGCCCTACCGATTTTCCTATCACACTCACCAATGAGTTTATCTATAACATCCTCTAACTCTCTGTCATAATTATCAATGCCTTTTGCTTTTGCTTCTCCATATCTAGAATGAATTAAGAAATAAGAAATATCTAGAAACGTGAATCAAAACACGCCAGCTGCATATCACTCTTATAACATGCCATAATAAATTTGCTGATGTATGAAATAGCACTTGGCTGCGGTGCAGTCTTACCGGAGTTTTCTTTTCTAGTGAATAATAGAAAGGTTTCACGCCCAGTAAAAAAATTTAAAATAAGGCCAGGACACTCCAACGAACCATGCTTGAACGAGGGCGGCAATAAGTAACCGGTAAAATGCCTTAACTAAAAAAATGTATTAGGCAAGAAGAAACACCTAAGTATGCAAACGTCACATAGGAGTTAAAGGATACTCCTTTCTCAACTGCAGAGAATGCACCTTCGGACACGGGCCCATGTCCATTTTCTGAAAGAAAGTCAATAAAACTCAGTAGCAAAAAGAATGAGAAACAGAGAGGTCGAGACAGGGTAGAGCATACAAAAATAAAGGAACATGGTAGAAGCACATAAATTCTAGCCTAAGAAGACAGTAGGTGCAAAAAAGAATTTTTGGGGAAAAAACAAGGATAGGCTACATATAATTGCCCAAATCACCAAAATTTTATGGAAAGCAGCCAAAGCAAAGCGTGTAAAAAATGTTAATTACCGTTAGCTGGAAGAGTTCGTGAGGACAGAGTCCGACCAAGTATAGACGGCAGACGTCCCGATCATAGTACTTACGATTAATCTCTCTTACATCTCCGTTTCGATTAGCTCCCATCAACACGTCCAGCTGCTTCCTAATGGCGTCCATGTTTCCCGGCCACTAACGAGAAAACCCTGAAGCCTTCGATATTAGGGTTCTAAACACAACCACTATTCCCCGACTTCCCTCTCCCTACTCATTATGTTTTTCATTTTTCCATCTGCGCCCCTCTTCGCTCCACCTGTTTTTATTTTTTCACCAAAAAAAAGAAAAAGAAAAAGAATAAATAATCGTATTTTTCCCGTTACCCCTTGGGGTTTCCAGTCTGCTGTAAAATAAATATGTTCAAATCTATTTCCTGCGGCAACTCCTCTTTGGTTTAGGGTTTCCAGGCACCTCTTTTCACATTAAATGTTTTTCTTGGCAAATTCATAAATATTTTTATGAAAAATTTTCAAAATAGCATTAATTATTACTTTTTTTTGCCAACAGCATTAATTATTATTTTATCAATTATTACTTTTAAACATGAATTTAAAAAGAAAAAAATGGCAAATAAAGACCCTCTATATATGAAATTGTAATTTGGGGCTTTTAATTTGAAAAATAACAAATAAATATCTGATCTCATGTTGTAAGTATAAAATTTTGGTGAAATGTCTAAAATGTCTCTCGGCTAAGTGACAAGTTGACTATGGGAAATGACAAATTCACTTTAGAGAATGACAACTTCAATAGATCAAATCACAACTTGGTTGAGAGTATGTCAAATGACAAGTTGACTATAGGAAATAATAAGTTCACTTTAGCTAATAACAATTTTAATAGACCAAATCACAACTTGGCTAAGAGGCATTTTGAACATTTCATTAGGATTTTATATTTGAAATATGAGACCGGGTCTTTATTTGTCTTTTTTGAAATTGAGAGTCTCAAATCACAATTTCATATATTAGGAGGTCTTTCTTTATTATTTTTCTATTTAAAAGTTCATCCCACTTCGTTAGCGTCACCAAGCCTGACATTACTTTAAAAAAAATTAAAATAATATCATTGATTAAAATGAGTAAAAGTATGCTGGCAGCCAAAAAAAGAGTCAGGTATTTTTTTGGGAAAAATGACATATGAGTTCTACTGTTGGTTGAAAATTATAACATCACCTCATTATAGATCCTTTGTTAAATAATAAAGTCGGGGCTATTACGTCCATGTATAGACAAATGTGGCTAGTTGGAATATTAAAAACGACTTATACTTTGATAGAGGTTGGAAGAATTTTAACCCCTCAATGGGATTGGATGGAGAAAAATTAAGGAGAAAAATTAGAGACAAGTGAGTTTTACCCGTTTGAATAGGATGAAAAAATTGGAAAGAAAGAAAATAAAGTGTGAGATCCACTTTATTTTTCTTCCAAATCTTTTTTTCCATATATGTAGAGAAAATGAGAGGAGAACTCATTTTGTTCACGCCCTTCATCTTTCATTTTTTTATTATTATATTTCTAACATTTATTAATGATGTTGTAGTGTATAATTCATTTATCTTTTTTATCACATCTAATTTCAAAAAATTATTCAATTTTTTATCTTAAAAATTAACATCTTTCTTTTAAAATAAGAAAAATGACAGAAAAAGACCATAAAATGCACACAATTTTGATTCGGTTCTTGAATTTATATAACTTAACTGTATTTAAGTTAATCATTTATTAATTCAATACTACTTTCAATCATTAATATAAGAGCTAGTTGACTAGTTTGAATAAATGAAGAAAACTAATTAATTTAGTTATTTGTAATAAATACGTATTGTCTTTTTTAAAATATCCTTGCTAATCAAATGTATTAGCTAAATCTACTATTATTACAAGGATTATATTAGCAAAAAAATGGATAAATATAAGAGATAAAATGAATTGGAATCTTATATTTAAGACCAAAATAAAAACCAAACGAACTACTTCCTCCAGTTCTAAATATAAAAGTTAGTTGACTAATTTGAGTAGATTAAGGAAGTAAGTTAAGTTAGTTACTTGTACTAAATATGTGTTGTCTTTCTTAAAACATCCTTGCTAATCAAGTTTATTGGCTAGAACTACCATTACTAAAAGGACCATCTTAGAAAAATGGATAAATATAAGAGACAGAGTAGATTGAGAGTTTTATATTTAGAATCAAAATAAAATTCAAATAAGGTCTTATATTAAAGACTGAACATGGTATTATATTAGTATTACTTTAGCTATCAACTTCGAGCGAATCTGAAATCCAACAAATTTAATAAGCAAATTGTTTTGGCGGGTAGTCCCTTTTAACAGCGTAAGATAGTGAGGTGAGATGACTGTCTAGACAATCCGATACATGTCCAGTGTGATCTATCATAATAGGATCTTGAAGAGCACTGTGATTACCATCTTGGTATTGATGTTATCATCAAGCAACGATGAAAATTCTTCAGTGGGGCGGTGGTCTAACATAACGAGAATGAAAGGACTATTTGATCTCCCCGGACTTCTTGACCGCTAGCACCCATCCCATGGAGGATTTAGTAGAGGATGATAACAAAATCCCTGATTAAGGCATTAAATTTGGATCCTGATGGCCATATTGATGGATAATAATAAGGAGGACAAAGAAGAGGTGCAATCCGTCTCTGCAACGAAGTGCAGTGCAGCAGTGTCTTTTCATTGCAAAGCAATCGTTTGCTCAATGCATTCAATGCTCCTAATGGTGTCTAGAACCAAGTTGTGACAATTCTGGGGCCGAACACATACAATGTATGGAAGGACCAAAGCATGATCTTGTACTATTGTTACTGAGCAGTTGGAATTCGAAACATCATCCATTTCTTTTACCATTAAATGGGATACATTTAAGTCCTAACGAGGTCACTCTTGATTTTGACCAAAATTTCATGAGAACTAAGAATTGATACCGTGTGTACACAAAATTTATAAAATACTGATATTTTTCATGCATAAAAAATTATCAGATCATTCTTACTGAGGGATTTTTTTTTTCCAATTTTTACTAGATCGAACTCTTTTTATTTCCTTCAAATTATTCACATATAAATAAATAAATAAATGGCCGCATCTCCGACCACCCAAACACAACACGGTGGAGGCCCTCAGTAGTAAAATCAGCGGCAAGGCTAGTGCAGCATTGGCAGATTTTTCTACATAACTAAGGGCATCCATATGCAGGCCACACAATAATATCAGCATTACTGTCAAGTGTCAACAACTGGGCACAAATCACCTCTTTCGCTCTGAAAATTAAAAATTGTTATTCAATATAGTTTCAGTTAACATAGGACATTGAGATATTCTTTTTTTTTTGTGGGTAAAATGATCAAAGATATAACTAAAAAACCAAGAGCATCACAGTAGTAACAAAAGAAGAGGCGGGGGATATTGAGCTACAAGAAGAACAGAATGAACAAAAAGCTTGAGTAGCCATGGGTGTCAGCCACAAAAAGCTTGAGATATTCTTACATATATTAAAAAACACACAGACAGCGACAGTAGACGACGTTTGCACATATGTTCGACTGCGTTGCATACTCGCATCACAACAGAGATTTAAGCAAAGCGGGATGTATGGCCCGTAAAAAAAGAAAATAACAGGAACTTGGAATGGATATGCCACTGAGCTCAGGAATTTCTGATTCCTGCCATAGTAAACGGAGGCGCCGCACCAATTCCGAGTCATAGCGGTGGGGCGTCAAGCGCTGATCCCATCAAAGCTCATCCTGCACATCAAAGAAAGTCTTCTTTAACTGCACCCAGTAAACTTATTTCACAAAACATAGTGAATAAACGCAAGGTTCATCATTGCGTGAAAAACATTCACCGAAAACGTTCACACTTACATGATAATCATCGAGGTGATCATGGCGATGCTGCAGGGAAAGAAACAGCTGAGAAAGTCTAGACGCAAATGAAAAATAAAAAAGCATCCAAGTCGAATTTATATATAGGCACAATAAAAACATTGCCGGAGAATATTAATCAGCATACCCTCCGAGTCACTGGAACGGAGTTAGTTAGATAATACTACTTTGGTTCTAATTATAAAATCTTATTTATAGTTTATAAATGAAATTTTATAACTAGAAATGTAGTATATAAGGATTATTTATAATAAACCCAACTAATTCAGAATTGAATACGTTGGGGAATGATACAAACCCTTCTGTATCTGTCCTTGTATCTGTCCCTGTAACGTCGATCGTACCCCCTCTCTCTCCTCCTCCTCTCGCCTTCTTCTCTAGCCCTCTGAGCTTCCTGAACAAACATGGATTTACATCATTAAAAGAGGACCTGCTGCGAACTAGACAGAGTATGTTTCCCCTGTATCTACCTCCTCTTCTTGGGCTTTCCTCACTTTCTCCGCCTCTTCAAAAGCCTCCTTTTCCGCCTGAAACACCGCAAACAATTTAGTCTGACAGATTTGGATCTCAATTTAATGCAGGTCAACCTCTCAAAAAGAAAACCTCACCTCCCTGTTACTAAACACTTCGTCAACTACTTGTTTTGCGTAATCAGGATCATCACAAATCAAAATGTTGTCAAAAACCGAGCCCCCTTTCACCTGAAGCACAGATATTTCGCCTCGCTCTATTAACTGTTGCCATCCATATTGAAATAATGGCTTCTCATTGAGGTTAATTAATAAAATTGTCCTACCTGCCAAACTTCAATGCCCACGTACTTGATAGTCTTGAGCACATAAAGATCAGGATCATCCTCAAATTCTGTAACGTGAAAAAGGAATTTATTTTTTTGGACTGAGTGAAAAAGGAAATTTAAGCACCCATGTTCGCTTCTCTTTTTTTTTTTTTCTAGGTGTGATTAATAGGTTTTTAAAAAAATGTCCTTAATTGGGGTGTAATTAATAAGATTTTTCTAATTGAGAAACCTTATTAAATACCCAAGGCTCGATACGAAAGAATGATCAATTTCAAAAGTCATTTACTAGCTTATTGAGATGTAAATTATTAAAGTGCTTTGAAATTTTTAACGGAGGGAACATCTGAATAAACCCACGAGATATCCTTGATCACTTTCATACCTGGATTGTCTATCCATGGAGTTTTCCACTTCCCCTTGTAGTTAGGGTTCTTGATTTTCTGTCAGATCAGAGGTGATGACTAAGGGAGATAATGCTTAATTCGAAAATTCATAAAATATTTACAATTTTTGGGGTGAAGGATCATCGACAAACCTTTTTTTTCCACGGCCCTTTATATGCTGGGTTCGGTATCTTTGGCGGCTTCCATATACCATCTTCCTCTTCATCCCAGTTGTCCGGCTAACCAGATGGAAGAATTAAGTATGAGATTTCTGCTTTCCTTCCTTTAAATTTCTTTATATGAATTATGAAACTTGTTAAATCGTAAAATAAAAACTTCTCATCAAACCGAAGGAGAAAAAAAAAAAAGAACTTAAGTTATCAGTTATGGAATATATGGATGCAACCGGAAGTCCGGAACCCCCAATAAGTTTCATCTAAATTGGAAAATCCAATAAATCTAAATAATTTTTGTAGAATCATTTCTTAATGTGCACTGAGCTAACTAACCTTCTTAGCCTTCGGATCAGCTATTTCCGCTGGGACAGAACCGTATCCCTGCAATAGCAAGGCTCACATAAAAGAGAGTTCTATGCTCGCGCACTGAACCACTATATTGGTATGTTATGGAATTCTAAATACCTCGGGTTTAACATCATTAGGGTCTTCAATGTATTCTCTATCATCCCAGTCAGCAGGCTGTGAGGTGGAATCGATTTTAATTTCAAATTACGAGTCATGACAAATTTTCAAAAGGAACATAAAATTATTGCAAGGAGCAACAGGTTATGAATGGGACAATGCAAATATGGCTGCAGTAAAAATTGAGCTCAGACATATTTGGAGGCACTTTCAGAACTCCAAAAGCATTATTTTACGCTAAAGAATCACTAAACCTTTTTTGCCTTGACGTCTTTGATTTTTCGTGGAGGGAGAATATCCCAATCTGTATATAAGCTACCGGAATCCCGTTCTCTATTATCAACCAGGATACTGTAAGAGGCATCCGGCCTGAGAACAAATGTGTAGAAATGAGTTAACTTGTCAGTTTCACATTGCAGGTCCTTCTTTATGGGGTAATTTTGGCCCTGGTAGGAGACTATGACATGAAGCTTCTTTGTCTGCGTGCCACATAGATCTGGTCCAAACATTAAACTGCACAGAATTTGTCAGTTTGAGATCCTATTGGCTGGAAGACATGGTTACGAGTGAAAATCAGAGAGACAAGTTCAATAGCTCACAGAATAAGAGTGGTAGTTGAAGAGGGAATCAATCAAGTGTTTGATAAACATGGTAAAAGATGAACGGAAAATCCATTCAACTGAATCAACAGGATCCAATAAGTTAATACCGATAAACTAAAACGCGAATGAGCAGAAATTTGAAGGTAGAGATCCAAGCCTGAATTATTCCTGAAATTACTTTTGAGTAAAATATTGAATACGTAAAATACAAACTTGCTTTTGCTGAGGTTCGTCGGTATAATAGCATTATGATATGACATGTATTGACCACTGACAGCCGTCAATACACGTCATAAAGCTGGTCGCATAATAATATCCATATCCTAAGAGAGTTTTAACAGGTTTGTAAGTTGTCAAAAGATTGTATATGATTCTTTTTATAAACGAGATTATTTAGGTTTCACAGGTTTGTCAAAAGATGTGCCTCACAGAGGATTGTAAGTAGAGCATGTGCAATTAGCAACAAACCTATAAGGAGTATCCCCACCAAACTTTTTCTGATTAACAAATCCAGAGAGGAGCTTTATGTAACCTCCACCGCACTCGATTTCTTGCTCAAGCTTGATAGAATACTGGAGTACCAAGGTTCTGTTCCTGTTGCTGAATTCGGGTATCTTTGCAGAGATAGCATAGTGTTTGGCATCATTAGATGTTTGAATGCCTATGAAAAAGGAAAATAATAAGTTAATCACTATGTTCACCAATATCCCGATAGCGTCAGTTTCATTAATTCTTCAACAAGTTTGCGCGAGTTATTATCATCATCACCGTTGTTGTTTTTTTTTTTTCGTTTGACGTTTTTCAATTATTATCACGTCTTACAACAGCATGCAATGCAACTCTGTGATAAAGGAGCGCGCTCCTCTACTGTACCTAAGTTCAGAGGCAGACCAAACACAAGACACTGATAAAGATGATCAGCAGTGGGCACGGTAAAATACTATGTTCCTATGCCCAGACAAAAGCGACAAAATCGGGATATTAGGGACAAGAATGGAATACTGTTCCCGTGCAGATGGTTATTTTTTTGGTGAATAAAAGAAATTTTAGGGAAGGGTCGCCTCACTCACGATCTATATGCAGAGATTGTTATTGACGGCAATATGATTGACGCGAACGATGCCATTTATATGACCTCCCAACTTAATGTAACACGACTTTCAAGTAACTTTTTTTGGCTTAGATAGATGAGACAAAAACTCTGGTAGCTAGAGCCAGATCAGCTGATAAAATATTGATGAAACCCAAGACCAAAGCTCTCACGAGGACTAATAGTTAGTGGGAAACATATAAGAAGAAGCTATTACTTCGGAGACCGTACCTTTGTCATCTGGATCTCCTGCCCATTTTCCAGCAGTGTGTTTGAATGAGCCAGCTTTACCTTCACTTCTTTTCCAGTCAGATTTCACCCAGCGAGTTTGCCAGCCGTCTTAACCAACAAATCAAAGAGCACATCATCGATATAAGTTTTAAAATTTAATTATAAACCGAAACCATCCAAGGTCCAATATCGAACCATGAATAGATAACCAGACATTTGTTTCATATGTTAGCCGAAGCGTAGCGAGCACAGAATACAAAAATAGTTTGGAGGAAATGTATGGAATCTCGAATTAAGGAAACCCCGCAGGTATTGGATATAATCATAACAGCGCGTTTCCAGAGATTGGGTTTCAAGAAAATTCAGTAAAGGAGGGAAGAGATTGCTCCAGCTCAATCTCATTTCTACTGTTGAGAAAGAGAAAGCAAAGCAAATTGAAATGAAATCTGTTAAAGAAAGGAACTAAATGGACTCGTAATTAGTATTGGACTATGGTAAAAAAGAAGTGCCGTAGAACGTACTCAGCAGCAATAGATAGTTGTTGTAAAATTTTGCATTGATTTTCAAGTGGTTTCTGGGTGAACCAGAGATAGTATAACTTTCACGGAATGCAGAGTCGAAGATATAAAATGGAGATTGAGCCAGTGAGGGCACAAGAGAGTACCTTCAAATCGCTCTTCAAAGATGATTTCGGAAACGGAAACCTGCGCGAGAAAATGGCTAACGAGCAAAGTAAAGAGCAAGATAAGCTTCTTAACCTCAGTATTCTTAACCGTTAACGAAAAAGCACAGTCCGCCATTTGCGCGGACAATACAAATATCGCTGCGAAGTGGAGGTGGAGGATTACGGCATATTTATAGAGATTCAACCCGTTTCTTCGCACCAATTTCTCGTCGTAATTACGTTTATGCCAATGAAATTCACATGAATGAGAATGGGCCAATGAAAGGCAATGCTCACGTCGCACTGGCCAATCCGCTCGGCTCCATTACATCTATCTCTGCCAAAAGGTCAAGGGAGAGGGTCCATTTACTTCCTTCCACACTCCTTCCCACGCAACTCCACTCCAGGGACGACTTTGACTTGTACAGCCACAGTCAAGTCAACCTCGCGTGAAGACTCAAGTCTTCCCCTCAGTGCTGCGTGTTTTTTTTTTTCTCCAAATTAAAAAAAAAACCTCAAGCAGCATTTCTCTTCGCTCATATTCTCATGTTATGATTTTTGGAGGGCGCTTAGGCATGTTGAAGTGGCTGTTGACAGAATGAGAGCAAAAAAGAGAGGAGGAATAGGAAGAAAATAAGTTTGGTAGAAGCCTTCGCTGAAATTACAGCTTAGAGGCTGTTGTTCAGAACAAGGCCTAACGTGTGTTTGGATCTCCGTTAAGAGCTTCAAACGTGCTTGGGAAAATGGGAAATGTTGGTTGAAGGCTTATCTAAAGATAAAAATTTGTTTGGATTAACTTTTTCTCTATCTAACTTATAGAGAAAAAGCAGGGCACCGTCGAACGTGAAAAGGGGCTACGGTGAGTGTTGTGTAACAGCTCCCGTAACAAGTACACCATTACTCACATCCAAAGCAATAATTAATTCTTTAATAACGAATGTAATCGAAAAGAGTTAACCAAAAGTATTTAAGTAATAATTATGATAGAAAAAATAAATCATACAATGAAAAACTATTATAATTATAAAAGACTTCGCTAATTATTTTAAAAAGTCAACTATGATAAAAAGAACAAAACTAATAAAAAAAAGTCTACCGTGATCATTAACAATTCATATCTATAACAAAGCAGTAGTCACTATTTCATAATAGTCAAAATAATTAATATAACAAGAAATAACCAACACTTGATTTTCACATATATGTCAAATCTATCATGAAACTCTGGAATCTCAAAAATACAACTACTATCACCCATAATAATCACAACCAAAATAAAAGTAGTATGTATTCAAGAGGGCTCTATCCAACAGCACAAGTTCAGAATGCAGCAGAAAATTCAAAATGTGTTAAGTATAACAAAGGCCATAAAATTTGGTAATATACATCAATTAAAGCATGTATAATAAAACAGAGACTATATATAGCAAAAAGAGAAACTTAAGCCTCAGACAACTTTCCTTTGGAACCAACACCTGAACTCTCACCTGAAAATATTAAATAACCATGGGGTAAATCAAATTGACCTAGTAACTACAATTCCAATTCAACAAGTATACATGGAGTAATTACAAGATAGTTAAGCGGGCGAAGTATAATTTTGAATGAAATGTAGTGTAAACATCTTTATGGAAAACAATATATAATAATTCAAAAAATAACTTGCATACGTAGAACTTCATCAACCATCCTTATAACCTCTTTGTAACCTCTGACAGAACCCGCGGGCTATTCACACGTAATAGGACTTGTCTCTTTAACAATACTGCACCAAGCTCTCCAATAATGAGGTGTAACTCGGTGAAAAGTTACAGAGCTCATATTGGACAATGAAGTCCCTTTCCTTGGAATATAAAAATGTGTCATATTCCTTGGGCTGACCCTTAACCCAGCCAAAGGAAGGGTAATACCCAGGGTCCTAAAAATATTAAAGTCAGCCACTAGGCGCCAAGTGAAGACTATACCGGGTGGTATAAAATAACCAAACCTCCCACGATTACATTTCAGTGCAACCTAATGCAGCTTCATAAACATTTCAACCATCCAATTTCACACAATCCAATATTCATAAAATATTCTCATATTCAATGATCAAATTTTGTTCAACATCCATAGGATAATCACAAGATAAAATAATTCATGCCCACTTAACTAACAAAATTATCAAAACATAAATTTCCATTTTTTTTCACTTTTTATACATGAAACACTATAACATATAATGATAACATTTATAATATCAACACGTGCTTATAATCACATCAACAAGCATACAAGGTAAATTAGAATGTGGTTACCTCAAATTCTTAACGCAAAAACTAAAATAGGAGGATTCAAGACCCAAAAACCCAAACAAAACTCACTCTACAATAATGCATTTATAAACATACGTCAATTAAAAAAAACTACATTAAATAGTTTACTAGCTCACTTTAAAAAAAAAATCTTTAGGAAAAAGGATGATAATTCCTCTATTCCTCCAATCATCCATCTAAATAACAATTTCTAAAACTTCTTAACTGTATTTCACTTATTAAAATTATTAACAAGGATAATTCCTTCCAATAATCTTAAAGATTCCTAAAAGGTACTTACTTTAAATCTTAGGTGTTTGCCTGTTTAGCAACCCTCAAAATGCTTGTAAGAAGCACTTTTCCGCAAAACGAGATAGACTCCTTCACATATTTATTTTATAAATCGTAAAAGTACTTTTAAAAACATGCCTCAAATTATCATTATAATCCTACTACCTTCTTCCATTTATCATTCCGAATTCATTATAATCAATAAATTATATTTCTCCGGTCCTTAATATAAGACCCATTAACTAATTTGATTAGATTAAAGAAGTTACGTAAGTTAGTTAATTATAAAAAATGTGACATATTTTTCTTAAAATATCATAATCATATTTCTTAATGCCCACTCTTCCTCTTTTATTTAATTATAGTTAAGGGAGTATCCATAGGGGTAATTTAGAAAAAATTGAAAATGGTTATTATATTTAAGACCAAAACCAACTAAACAATTGGGTCCTATATCAAGAACCGGATGAGTAATATTTTTCCCAATTTAATCAAAACACCCCACTTTCACTAGTTAAAGTCCCTCCAACAATCATCAACATTCATTTTCCAGCAAAATCCTCAAAGCTTAAACATTAAATCTTCAATATAACCTCCAATGAATTAAACTAAGAGATCAAATTGAAAATTAATGTTACCGTTATCACAATCCACAATTTTCCAGCCAAACCCTAACTTATATTTCTTCAAATCAACCATTTAAATAAAAATCTAGTAATAAAACTCCTATTCTAGCCCTATAAGTTCTATTAATATCATAATAATGAGTCAGAAGCCTCAAAGATAAAAAATCTATCAAGCCCTAATACATTTTATTTTCTGTCATAAACTTACAAAAATAAAAAAGAGAAGTTAAATAAAAATAATAAGAGGAAAATAGCTTACCTAAATGTCCTGAGTCCAAGTAAAACTCTTTTTTTCTTAGACCCTCTATCTCCCTCTCACACCCACTCACTCTCGTCGATGGAAGAAGGCACGAACCAGGGAAAGAAAGAATATATGCGGTAAAGGGAGGCAAAAACATAAGATTTAACAAAAGAAGTACATGTGACCCCACTATTGAAATGTTTTCTTTTTTTTAAATTTATTTTGAAGGGCTACAGCCCATGAGGGGGATTAACCCCCCTCACGGCAGTGGGTGGCACGTCTTGCCTTTTTAAAAAAATAAAATATATATTATTTTTATTTTATTTTATTATTATATATATTTAATTTATATATATCGCAAAATTTATGATTTATAATTTATTTAATAAGATTTAATTTTAAATACTGTTAAGTAATCTCATTCACATGTAATTTAAATCCTAAAATAAAATTAAAAGAAACTGGAATGTTGCACGTTGCAAAAGTCAGTATCCTATTAGGTGCGTGTATTTGGATCTTTGTTGAGAGTTCCAAATGTGTTTGAGAAAATGAAAAATGTGGGTTAGATGCTTATCTGAAGATAAAAGCTTGTTTGGATTGGCTTTTTCTCTATCTAACTTATGGAGAAAAAGTACGACACCGTCAAACATGAAAAGGGGCTACGGTGGGCTTTGCAAAAGTCAGTCTGCTATCAGGTGCATTTACACACTCAAATTTGCCCCTCCCTTCTCTTTTCATCCACACATTCAGGCTCATTGAAACTGAACAAGAAGAATCACGGTGGTGCACAGCGACCTCTCTCTCTAAGTTGCGCTTGAAGCAGAAGATCCAATCGCATGAACTAGCCCCCGTCTCAAGCGTCCTTGCAGTTCATCAAGCCTGCCTTCTCGGTAAAAAGACCAGAAGCTTTTACTCCCTCCAACCTTTTTTCCAACTTGTGATCTCCATTTGGGGGTGTTAATTCCACGTGTTCCTTCTTTATGCTGAACCTTAGATCTAAATTCACAATTGATGATTTGATGTATCTAGTGAAGGGAAAAAAAGAAATTAAATCAAATTAACATAAAACAAAATATTTAACCACGTTATTTTTAACAAGAAAATTATTTAATTCAAAAATTTTCAATTTCAATAAATTTTAATTTATATTCATATTTATCTATTATATATATTTAACAATTGAAATTTATTTTCAAAATTTTCTCAATAATAACTGTTTTTATTTTTATAATTTTAATTTCAATTATTCTCTAACAATTATCTTACTAAAAACATATAATATAAATATGTATTATTGAATAAAGTTTATGTCATTTTTTGTCATTTTACATCTAAACTTACTTTTTTATTAATCATTCAAACAAGTTTTAATTTGTTAAATTGACTTTTTTACAACATCAACCTAAATATAAATAACATTACACTAATTGACTTTTACCTTAACTTACATTTGTAAAAGTCAGATGAAATAAAAGTTAGTTTTGCCACCGCTAATCCAAACACACCCTTAGGCCGCTTTTAAACAACTGAGATGCAGGGGCAAGTAAAGAAAACATAAAGATGACGTCCAACTGTTGAAGCGGCTTTTAACAAAATTGACTTTTATTTCAAATTGACTATTGTAGATTTAATTTAGAGAAAAAATAAGTTAGTATAGTGTGATTTATATTTGGATTGATGTTTATAAAAAATCAATTAAAAAGCTGAAATTTGTTTGGATGTTTAATTGAAAAAAGAATTAAATATAAAATGACTGAAAAGAACATTAAAATTTAAATAATATATATTTATATTATATGCATCTATTATGATTCTAATATGATAATTCTAGAGCTATTAAAATTATAAAAATAAAAATAGTTGTTATCAAGAAGAATTTAAAAATACATTTTAGTAAATTAAATATATTTAATGGGTAAATATGAATATTAAAATAATTTTAGTTAATTAAATATATTTAATGAAAAAAATCGATAACACCCCCCCACATCCTCAAAAATACACTGAAGCAGGCATTTGAAGAAAGAAGAGAAAAAAAATTTGCAAAGCAGGAAAAAATAAAATAAAAGTGAATGAACGCAAACATGATGCGTTGCAAATAAAAGCATGAGGGTAAATTGTTTTCAAATTCCATCCAGCAATTAGAGGGCCTCCATCCTCATTCATACACCTTCGCCTTCTCTTCCTCTTGAATCATCACCATAAGCCGCCACACTCCAAAAAATACAGCGACCATCATCATTCTTCTGGGGCGCGAAAAGGAACAGGAAGGGAATCTTGGACTGGGTGGCTGAAGACCGAAGACAAAAGATGATTGCGAGCCTGGTGGTTGAAAACCAGATATTCAAAAAATGATCATGAGCTAGTGACGCATTTGGCCAGAAAGATAACGGGGAAGAGGCGGGAGAGAGAAGAGAGAAAAAGGGATAGATAAATGTTGGTAAAATTTTCAGAAGGCTATTAACAGTAAAAGGACTTCTCTGTCGGCAACCGCAACGTTTTGTGGCTTCCACGGTACCATGTTTTTATTCCCATAAGTCAGCTTGAGAAGGAGTTAATCCAAACAAGTTTTTAAACATTCGAATGCATGTTTTGATCTCAAAACAGAAACCCAAACACACGTTATGTAATACTGCCTTTCATTGTTGAATTACAATCTACATCTTATACCCAAGGGTATTAAGTGACACTCAAAAAATGCTAACATAATTGTGAAGAACTGCCCATGCAGACTAACTAACGGAAGCAAGAATATTAACTATATGGTCCTGTTTCATTTTCTTTTTTAAAACAGTTTTTTGTCTTCAAAAGTAACCAAAAAAATTGTTTGAAAATGTTTTTGTTATGTGTTTCAAAAAATCAAAAACTAATTTTTGTTCACAAAAAATTATTATTATTTTAATGTTTCACTATCCTTTGTTAATTTGTTCTCTAAAATTAAAGAAGAGGTAGAGTGGACTAATTCCACATATAAAGGCCGGTGGCTTTAGAAACCCCCCCCGGGGGAGCTTTGGTCTTGTGGTCGGGCTTTTCTTTCCTTTCCCTTTTTGCTTGAATCCAGAGGCCACAATCGTATGGAGTAAAGGAAAATTAGTCAACAGTACGGTGCCTGTTATTAAAAGCAAGTGCCCACACACTTCTTGGAGGGTCTATATGATTTCCTCATCATACGATGAGCTCCGATTAGCAAAATTATTTGCCTTTTTCTAACAACAACAACAACAACAAGCCTTATCCCACTAGGTGGGGTCGGCTACATGAATCACATGACGCCATCGTGTTCTGTCAACAACCCAATCCTTAGATATGTTGTTGATTAGGAGGTCTCGTTCAATGACCTCATTCAGCGTTCTTCTCGGTTTTCCCCTGCCTCTTTTTATGGGACTCCATCTTGTTTGATCCACCCTCCTCACCGGGGCCTCCAAAGGCCTTCTCTGCACATGTCCAAACCATCTTAAGCGATTTTCAACCATTTTCTCTTGGATAGGTGCCACACCGACTCTTGTCCTGATCTTTTCATTTCGAATCCTATCTTTTCTTGTATGACCACACATCCATCTCAACATCCTCATTTCTGCTACTCCGACTTTGTGCTCTTGTTTTCCCTTTATTGCCCAACATTCACTACCATACATCATAGCTGGTCTTATAGCAGTCCGATAAAATTTTCCTTTAAGTTTCTCAGGTACCTTCTTATCGCAAATAACTCCGGTAGCTTTCCTCCACTTTAACCAGCCAGCTTGTATTCTATGAGAAATGTCTCCATCAATTTCCCCATCCTCCTGTATAATGGATCCTAGGTATTTAAACTTTGATACTTGAGGAATAATTTGCTCTCCCATCCTCACCTCCAAATCCCTATTACCTTGCCTCCCTCCAAAATCACAATGCATATATTCTGTTTTGTTCCTACTCAAACGGAAACCTTTCGACTCCAAAGTCCTTCTCCATAACTCCAAACTAGTGTTAATCTCTTCTTTTGATTCCGCCATAAGAACTATATCATCCGCGAAGAGCATGGACTTAGGGATTCTTTCTTGAACAGGTTTAGTTAGAACATCCAGAACAATGTTGAACAAGTACGGACTCAAAGAGGATCCCTGATGTAGGCCAATCTTAATAGGGAAGTCCTTTGTCTCCCCCCAGGCGTCCTTACACTGGTAGTTACCGCCTATACATATCTTGTATGACTTTGATATACGCAACCCGTACACCTTTCTTTTCCAAAGCCTTCCACAATACTTCTCTTGGCACACGATCATAAGCCTTTTCCAGGTCAATAAAAACCATATGTAAATCTCTTCTTTTACTTCTATATCTCTCCATTAACCCCCTTAGTAAATAGATTGCTTCCGATGTGGATCTCCCTGGCATAAATCCAAATTGGTTTTCCGAAATAGAAGTCTCCAACCTCAATCTATATTCCATCACTTTTTCCCACAACTTCATTGTATGACTCATAAGTTTTATCCCCCTGTAGCTTGCACAGTTTTGAGTGTCTCCTTTATTCTTGTAAATAGGAACTAAAATGCTTTTCCTCCACTCATCCGGCATATTTTTAGAGCGTAGAATTTCATTAAAAAGCTTGGTTAGCCACGCCTCCCCCTCATCGCCCAAACATTTCCAAACTTCAATAGGGATACCATCAGGCCCAACGGCTTTTCCATTGTCCATTTTCTTGAGAGCCGCCTTAACCTCTCCGATACGTATCCTGCGGTAGAAAGCCAAATTCCGATCATCTTCGTTAATTAGCAAGTCCTGCAAGTCCTGAGTCGCATAATTGCTTCCCTCATTAAACAACTTGTAAAAGTAAGCCTCCCATCTGTCCTTAATATCACCATCAAGTAACTAACACTTTACCATCTTCATCCTTTATACACTTTACTTGGTCCAGATCTCTCTTTTTCCTCTCCCTTTGCTTCGCGATCTTGTAAATATTTCTTTCTCCCGTCTTTGTTCCTAACTCCTGATAAAACCCTTCATAAGCTTTAGTACGTGCTTCGCTCACTGCTCTCTTTGTCTCTTTTTTAGCCAACTGATACTTTTCCTGGTTCTCTACACTATTGCACAAGTGTATGGCCTTAAAACAATCTTTTTTCTGTTTGACTTTCTCTTGCACACTCTTATTCCACCACCAAGTCTCCTTATCTCTTTGACCAGGACCTTTGGATTCTCCCAAAATTGCTTTAGCTACCAAACGAACCCTTGAAGCTATCTCTTCCCACATCATGTTTGCATTTCCCTGCAACTCCCAATTCCCTTCCTTCAAAAGAGTCCTTTTGAATAACTCCTGCTTCTCTCCTTTTAACTGCCACCACTTAATCCTGGGTTTTGCCACTTGATGGTACTTTTGCCTGGTACTCTTAAAACATACATCAAGGATAAGTACTCTATGTTGGGCACTCACCCCGTCTCCTGGAATCACTTTGCAATTAGTACACAATCTTCTGTCCGGATTCTTAACCAAAAAGAAATCAATCTGTGATTTTGAGACACCACTTTTGTACGTGATTAAATGCTCCCCTCGCTTCTTAAAACAAGTGTTGACAATCTTAAGATCGTATGCAAGAGAAAAATCGAGAATAGATTGTCCTCCACTATTAAGCTCCCCAAAACCAAAACCACCATGGGCCCTACTGAATTGTCCTGCTTCTTTACCAACATGTCCATTAAGGTCCCCACCGATAAAATTTTTTCTTCGAGTGGTATGCTTTGAACCAAGCCCTCCATATCTTCCCAAAACTTATCTTTAAGGTGTGTCTCTGCCCCAACCTGAGGTGCATAGGCACTAATGATATTGATAGTATCCTTTCCAACAATTACTCTTAACGATATTATTCTGTCCTCAAACCTTTTAACCTCTACCACGTTTTTTTTCCATGTCCCATCAGCGATGATACCAACCCCATTCCTTGTGCTCACCTTTCCTGTGTACCAAAGTTTATACTCTCCAAGTTCCTTGGCAGCTTCTCCAGTCCATTTGGTTTCTTGGAGGCATAAGATATTAATCCTTCTGTCCCTCATAACTCCTGCTACTTCCATAGATTTCTCATTTAACGTCCCAATATTCCAAGTGCCAAATCTAATCTCAGTCTCATGAACTAACTTCTTTAGCCGCCTCCGTCCAAGAGAGTGCGGTAGCCCTTGCTCATTTAACACTACATCCGGACGACGATGCAGCGGCTCTAGCTCATTTCTCACTGTACTCGAGCCATACAGCGCGTCACATCTGGGCAACGACCTAGCATTAGCATAATTACTTCGTTGATCCATGTTCATGAGATTCGACGGGTTTTTACATTGGCTGTCAAGGGCCTAACACAACCCTCCTCCTTTATCCGGGCTTGGGACCGGCTATACAACATAGGCGGCCTTTTTCTAACACGTGAGCTAAAATGGCCGGGCATGATGTGGTGGTGAATTTCTGGTTAAGACGATTGACAAGTGTTTGCAATATATGAATCTTACAGTTTTAGTAGAATCACTGAAAATTCTCACTAATTTGCCCTATGGGATGTAAAAATGTAATTATTAAAAAATTACATTAAATAAGCAGTATTAGACGTATTCTCGTTTTAAAACGTGATTGCATACTACTTGTTCTAAGTTTTTTTTTTATAATCATTATTTTAGGGCTTATAGTATTCTTTCTAAAACTTTCATTCCCATGGAAATGATCTGCTTTTGAAAGTGAGGGCGGGGAGAGACTTCTTTCTTTTGCTAAACAAGCATTCTTTTATTAAAATCAATTCTGTTCAATACACGCTAAATGTGACACTTTTTTTGAATGAGAATTTGAATATTTTTTTTTTGGCTAAAGCATAGCATCCTCTTATTGGAGGCAATCCTATTCGAGTACTAAATATGTACACCTTTCCCCTTGAGAATTCAAACCTTAGTTTGTTACGTTGTGAGGGACTAGTCTCTTCTTCTAGACCTAACTCTTGTTGGTAAAATTTGAATATTAATTTATCACGTTATCCCTCCACTAGCAGACTCAATCCTCTGGTGGACCTAGAAAACAATGCGTGTGATTATCCTACCTTCTGGGTCAAGAATCATTGGGCTATATTCACTCGGGAAAAATAAAAAGCAGAACCATTGGGCTATTAAAACCCGATAGACCGCGAGCAGATCTGTTTGCCCGAAAGGCACGCTTAGCTTCGTATTATTCGGTCATAGCCTCGAAACGTTCTTCGTTCCACTGACTTCTCCACCGCGCTCCCAATGACTAACATGATGACGCTATTGTTACTGTTCAGTTCTCTTTTCCTTTTTCTGTCATACAAATTCGCCACCGCTTATGGTACCATATTCAAGGCTTTTTATTTGTTTCTAATTTTCTGTATCGATTTAGCTTTGACCTTCTCTTTATTTTCCGTCCAGGGGACTTCACTTTGATGTCCAAGAAGCAAGCAAAACGCGAAGAAATCGAAGATAAGGTAAGTAAACTCTATCCGATGAAAAATTATTTTTCCTCTGGGCTTGTTGGGAGGATGGGATGGGATGGGATGGAGTGAGGTGGGAAAAATAAAAAACTCATAATCGTCATTGTTTGAATTGTTAAAGAATAACGGAATGGGAGGAATGGGGATGGATTGCCAAATTCCATCTCTGCTCCTCAAACCCTTTCGGGGGTCTGATATGGACTTTCCCCAGTTCTCCGTCTCTTTTATCACCGAAGATATTCCTTCAATATGAAATTATAAAATCATGTGCCCCTTTTTCATCGTCAGGCAAAAGTGCATTTTGTTGTTTAATTTCAGGCTAAAGTATGCAATTACTTCTTTTAATTTTATATGTAAAGTTTTGGTTTAGTCCCTCAACTTTTAGTCTGGTCCGAAAGTTGTTAACAAAAAAATGATGATATTAAACTATGAAATGTTAATCAAACATTACTAAATGTTAATATATTAATTTTAATTTTTAAAACAACTATAATTATTACAAAAAATCATCGTTTATGACTAACTTTAGCCTTAATTTTATACCGTGTTTGATTTCAGGTTGTTTGGATTACTGGTGCTAGCCGTGGAATTGGTATACATTATTGGTGGCTTTTAACCATTGTTCTACTTTGATCTCGACCCTTCAATTTGTCTTCCTGCATCACAACTTTTAATTTCCCCTTTTCAGTTCTCATTCTTGAATTCTATGATGCTAATCCGCAGTCATTCTTATAGTTGGTCATTGTGACGATGGAAGCAAGCATGTTGATTTGTGATATTTCTTCGTGTGCTTTTATAACCATGTAAAGTTTTGATGAGGAAACGTATATTGTATTAACTGAGTTGTGACGAGCAGTTTACATCAAATTAATTCAGTTTATGTGCAGATTGGTGCCAAAATTATTAACCCTTCTGGTATTCATTAATCAAGAGGCAATAACCATTCATTTAACAAACTTTTTCTCAAATGTCATATAAGACTGTGTTTTCTTCTTTGGTATTTTGATTTCTAGGTGACTGTGTTTTTGTCTGTGGTAATGAGTTCAAATTTTTCCTGACGTTTTATTTCAATACAATTTTTTTAAAGATTTTTTTTTAGTATACAAAAGTTTAAGTGAATCGAAGAGTGTTTATAAAAATACTTATAGATTATTTACAGATGATTTACAGATGAGGTCCTTGTGTTGGCAGTCGGAGATAAAATTCTACCTTTGCTGCTTTGCGGGCTATGAGCCATATCATTGCCAACTATATCAACTTTTGTTGGCAATTTTCCTTTGTAGATTTTGATTATATGATCGTTGGAAATTCTTTTCTGATATTTTCTTCACCTAATTGATGTGTTGGCCAATTAATAATTTCTTTGCTTCCAAGCTATAGCTAATTGGAGTCTTATTTGGAATTAATTTTCTATGCATAACTGAGTTCCTGTTTTTTTTTAAATGTGTGTGAAGGGGAGATTCTAGCTAAACAACTTGCAAGACTGGGGGCCAAGCTAATAATCTCTGCAAGGAATGAAGCTGAACTGGAGCGAGTAAAGCAACAGCTGAAAGGTATGCGCACTATCATGTAGAAGTATGTAAGAATGTGTAATGCGCTTATTTTATGTTTAAACAAACTTATAGATGCAAACGGCTGGCTTACGGTTAGGTAAGCATGCGCCTGACGAGGTCAAGATTTTACCACTGGATTTAACAACCGGTGAGGATTCTCTTAAGAAGGCTGTTGAGAAAGCAGAATCACTGTTTCCCCTTTCTGGTGTTGACTATATGATTCATAATGCAGCTTTTGAGCGTCCTGTAAGTTACTGATTGCTTCATTATATGGTTAGGATCACAAATAAAGAATTCAGTCAAAATTGGATAGTTGTTGGATATTGTTTAACTAGATGGTTGATATATGAACGTAAAAAGAAGTGAAAATAGAAAAAGTGTTATGTTGGGCTTTCTTTTGTTAGCTTGGCCTATAGTTTTTATTTTATCTATCTTATCTGATTTATTTAGAATCTTGCATGTGACTTCATTGTTAATAGCTTGATTAGATTCTTTACTTGATCCTGTAAGTTTTGCTTGTCTAACTTCACTCCTGAATCCTTCTCCACTGTTTCCTGCATGTGTCATTTGTTTTATCCAGTTCAGGAGTTTAGTTCTAATGCTATATACCGGGGGACACTACTAGTCTTTCTCGCTAGATATTGATGGAATATGGGTTTAATAGGTCTGAATGATGGGAAATCTATGTTAGAGTATAAGCCAACCTGAAACTCATAAACTAAGAAAGTTAAAAGGAGGATCTCTAGTAATTGATCTGAATAGTACTTCACATAGCATTCATGGAAACCGGTCCACTACATATATATTATATTGACATCAAACTAACGGGCAATAACTGACTCCTATTCTCAAGACAACATGCCACAAACTGTCAGCACATTACATAAAAGAAACTAACATCTGACAGCATAACGCATGAGAAAAACTAACATTTAAATGAATTTCGGACATCATGGAAGTTACTTCCTCTGCATAACAGATTCATCCCTACTCTCTCTCCTGCTTTTTTCCTCTTCTTTGTCTTGCTGTACGTCATAATGGGTGTAAGTATTCTATCAGATATTCGTCTTCTTCTCTGCATGTCATTGTCCATGGAAATACTATTACTCATAATTTGCTAATCTTGATTCACATTCATGTAATCAATATTCAACAATAAGAAGCTTTATCCTACTAGGTAGGGTTGAATACATGGATTGCATGATGCTATTGTGCACCATCAACAACCAAAACTTTGGATATATATATATATATTTATTTTTGAGTGAAAAGGAATATATATAAATAAAAAAACTGTACAAAGTCTACAAAAGCACTACCATCTAAGCTTCATGATTGACAGGACGAAGGAGATCCGGAGCAGAGATGGTGTGATGATCAATGGTTTGAACAGAAGAAATATTGTTAACCAAAAGATTTCTGTTCAACGATTTCATTGAGTGTTCTCTGTAGTCTTTCTCTACCTCTCTTCACAAGACTTTAAACTACCCATTTCACCCTCCTCACTAGCCCCTCCAACAATCTTCTTTGTACATGTCTGAACCGCCTTAAATGATTTTCTACGATTTGTCTCTTTAATAGATATCAACACCCATACATCTATTATCAACAAATAAGAAAATTACTTTGGCGATGCAAAATTGTTAAGATGGTATAATTAACACCATTCCTAACAATTTTTATAAATAAATGTTTCCTCACGTCATGCTAGACTTTTGTAATGATGTACCTGAGCCAAGGTCTTGAGGTCCAAGAGGGGAATGCTATGAAAGGACCAACGAAGACTAGAGATCCGTTGCGGGGTTGCATCAATTGTCTGTGAGTTAATGATGGGGGAAAATGGAACATGTGGCGGAAGGCAGCTTGTAAGCATTGTAATGTGTTGGGAGACTATTCAGTGATTAGACTCTAATGGTTAGCTGATTAGGATCTCTTGACCAAAGTGGAGGATTGTTTCCAATAAAAGGATGAGATAGGGACGAAATGAATGCACATCTGGAATGAGACATGGCTAGAAGGAACCATTGCAATATTTAATACCATGTGAAGCTATGTTGATCAGATGTGAGGTATTTGTACTCCTTACATTGTTCGCTTATTTTTAGGGAAAAATAAAAAGGAGATACATGTGCTGTATAACAAAGTCATGAACCTAGACAATATTATGTACCATGCAAATATAGACTCAAATATTTACACTACCCACATGAGTTTATTCGGATTCGTTTGAGAATGTATGCTGTCAGACAATCTTGGGAATTTTACCCCTTATCATCTGTCTTGGATAAAATTATTGTTCTTTTATTATTCTCAGTTCCTCTGTTCTGCTGTACATTGCCTTTGCCAATCGATTTTTTAATTTTCATTTATCTGAATATGTTTTGCAGAAAATATCAGCTTTAGATGTAACTGAGGAAAGTCTCAAGGTATCTCATAATGGAGATTCTAAGTCCCTGCTGCTTATTTGTCTAAGCAATATTTGAAAGATTGTTTGTCTTTTTATTGAAAGTCTCTTAATATATTATATTATTTTATTTTATTTTATATTTATATTTGTAGTTGTATTTTGCATTGCTTCTTCCTTCGAAGTAGGCAACGTTTGATGTCAATGTTTTTGGAACAATTACTCTCACACGGCTCTTGGCACCATTCATGTTGAGGCGGGGGCAAGGTCATTTTGTGGTGGTATGTGATAATTCTCTGATGATATCTAATATTGCTTATGGAATCTGGACAGTGATGGTATTTTAAGAGGGTTATAAATACATGGATCAATACTATGACATTCCTAAAGTGGGACAATGTGTGATATTGTCTTTCTTCTTATTTCCCATTTTTCAATCGACAATCTCTTTGTTCTTTGTTTGAGCACAGGTAAGCAGTGCTGCAGGGAAGACGCCTGCCCCAGGTCAGGCTGTTTATTCTGCTTCCAAATATGCTCTGAATGGGTACTTTCATTCCTTGCGTTCTGAGGTATGCACATAGTTCCTTTGTCTCCAAAAGAAAGGCCAGTAACTGACACAATAAACTATGTAACTGTGATATAGATCTTAAGCAAAGAGGAGGAGGAAAAGATATCGATTATCAATGCTAAGTTTAGTTTACTGGGTTATGCCTTAATAAGTTTTTATGCTTGCAGCTCTGTCAAAAGGGAATCAAAGTAACTGTTATCTGTCCTGGACCAATAGAAACGTCCAACGAGTCTGTAGCAAAACCTCAGGCGAAGGGATCATCTGAGGTGTGTTCCCTTGATTCATCATACTCTGCTTGTGTAAAGACTCTAATTGGGTCTGGTTTTTTCCTTAGTTTCTTTCAACCATGTGGACAGTGCAGCCATGTTTAGTAGTTTCTAAATTAAAGCAAGTAGCTATTTATAGTAATTTCTAAATAAGTTAAAACATGACAGTTGTCAATAATTTTGATTTTCTAGTTTAAATTTATGGATGCGCGCTATTCTAGAAAGATGAAAGTTGCTTTCATTATAAGCGTTTTTATGCATTAAATTTATGGACAACATCTTCTCAAATTTTCCCCTTTTCTGTTTTATTACGGTTAGACATGCTTTCTGCTCTCTGCCATGGGGAAGCAAGAGAGCAAGCCCTCAACTATATTCTTTTATTCGTATTTTGGTTTGCTTCTTGTTATAACTATCAATTTACTTGAGACAGAAGCGTGTGCCATCAGAAAAGTGTGCGAAACTCATTATCATTGCTGCAACCCATGGCTTAAAGGAAGCTTGGATATCATATCAGGTATATTCATTGGTGTTAGTAGGTCACTTCAAACTGCTGGTATAATGACTGTAAACTTCTGTTTTTCTTCTCACTTTTCATGAGGTGCTTTTAGATTACTGTTTTAAAGGGTGTTTGGATTAGCCTTTTTAGAAGTGATTTTACGGAGTTCTAGATGAGTATTTGAGAGGAACTCGGCTTGTGTGAAGGCATTTTTTTTAAGTGCCCCTAAGTTATATTCCCATGTTAAATTGAGAATTCTCACAATTATTGTTTTGTAGTTTTTGGCGAATGAACGGAGTTCTGAAGCTTTCTGGCTAACTTGATAAAATTGGATATCTAGGCCAAACAACTAGGCATCATATCCATTAATTTCAAGAACATAGTGGCATATACAGACTCCATGGAGGCACTAAATCTTATTATGAGGGATGTGGGTTATAATCACCCACTTAATAATGAGGTACATGAGGTTAGGAATCTTATTTTTGAAGACTGGGATATTGAACTGCACCAGTCGCATAGGGAGGCACTCTTGTGCAGATAAGTGGGCCAAAGACGCTCATGCTGAAGATAACAACATCTTGCTCAAGGAAGCTCCTTCAGATGTTTAAGAGCTTAACCTGTTTGATAGGCGTCTTGTGGGGCATTCTCCAGATAACTGAGTTGTTCTGTTTCAAGTTTTAACTTGCCCTTTGTAATTTGACAAAACTAGCCATGATATCCCCAGATATCAGGAAGTAAAACAGAACAATTTAAATTGCAAGATAAAGCCACAGGTAAAGGAGTAATATAAATAAGATAGACTAAACTAAGTTAACATATATCAACTAAACACTTGAGGAGCAGCACGTGATATCTGATCACTGATACTTTGACTCAAGCTGGAGAATAAAAGCTGATCATCCCCGCTTGCTGCCTAGAGTTTGAAGCGTCAACCTTAACATGGCTCTGGTTAACAAGTTAGCTACTTGAAATCTAGTAGGGACATGAAGTAGATTATTCAAATTTTTACTTTGATAAAGTGCTGGTCTAGCTCAACTTGCTTGTCCGTTATGATGTACAGAGTTCTTTACAATGCTAACAGTGGCCATGTTATCACATCGGGTTTCATAGGAACTTAAATGGGAAAGCTGAATTCCTCAAGAAGCATCTCTAACTACAATCCTTTAACTACTAGATGTCATCTTCTAATACCTTATCGATAATGACTAGTCTCCTTAAACTCACTTTATAGTTAGTCTCCATAGGAGTCGTAGCTAAGTTACTACTGACCATGCTAGTTTCTTCAAGAAGATCTAATGCGTCTTTTCTGTGAGAAATCTTGATTATGGTTGCTTATGATATGATTGTAACCAATTAAGATTAGTTGTGATTGATTGCAAATAAATAGGAATTATACGTCCACACTTCTCAATGGTTGCACTCTCTCGAAAGTGAGTTATCAAAGTAGGAGCACCAATCCACTTGAATACGCTATCAAATATAATATCTCATACTACTCAAGGACTTGGGTTTCCATATTGCATAAGTTTCATTGAAAGGGAGGAGAGGAGGTTGGGTAGATGGAAAGAAAAGAGGAAGTAATATTGTCATTGTTAACGTCAACAGTGGACACTAATTAGATAATTATTGAAATACGTGTCTTCCATATTACTCAGCAATGTAAAGTGCAAAGGTTGCTGAAAATTGCACTAAAATGAAATTTTCTTGTTTGTCTTGACTGAATTCAGAAGATTGGCTGATTTGCTCTATCTGAAAACTTATTTACCTTTTGACTTCTCATGATACATTCGCATTTTTTCAGCATGTTTTGGCACTCTTTGTGGTTATTTTCACATTATTCTTTATTCTTCTTTTTTGGACCGGAACATTATTCTTTATTCTTCACAATTACAGAAAATCAGAACTTGGTTTTAAACTTTGGATGGAAATGCTAAACTGAACTGCTTTGCAGCCTGTGCTTGCCGTAATGTATCTTGTTCAGTACATGCCAACGATTGGCTATTGGCTCATGGACAAGGTATTAGCCAGCTCTTCAAAATGCATTTTCTTTATTCTATGACTTTTAAGGTTCATTCTGTTGCTCAGTATACATCGGATAAAGTGTCTGTATGGTACATAAAATTAACTGATAAAATTGACTTATAGGTTGGCAAGAATCGAGTAGAAGCTGCTGCACAGAAGGGAAACACATATTCATTGAGCCTGCTCCTTGGAAAGAAGGCCGCATAATGCTTATCGGGGTATATTCGGTGCATGCCCTTGATACATTTGGTTACTATCAAATGGCCCCTCGAATTTCAAGTTGCGTACAGATGTTACTTTTACAATTCCTACAGCGGTGTTGATGTTGGCCGCGTTGTTTAAAGCCCAGTCACGTCAAGAAATCCTACTTTAAAGTAGTTTATCACTTTATCCACGCATAATAGCCTGCTGCTTCTTGTTTTGTTTTTTTTTGGGTGACCCCACGCAGTCAAACCTTTCATAAATTGCGCTCCTAAATGAGGTCTTTGCTTTACAGCGATTCCATGGTTTTTTGAACTTCCTTATCCCCATTTGGTTGGACGGAAGAGTTTTTGATGGAAGTAAAGTGAGTTTTAAAGGGTGTTTGGTGTATTATTTTTATGCAATTTATAAATTTATATTATGACAGGACTGAAATACCCATTAGACTCAAAAGAAAATAACCCGTCTAATGAACAGTAACATTCCCACCGTCGTTCCCAACCAGTGGCGCTCCCAATAACCTTCGACCCCTCCCTGTCATTGGAAATCAAGCAAAAGGAGACTGAACACTAGAAAATACAATCCACAATTCACAATAACTAACTAAATAATCAAATGGGAAGGTGAGAGAAAATCTAAGGTCTACTAGATGTGGTGATGTGCGCTTTCTCTCGGTAATTTGAGATTGAACGGGAAAGTTGCCTCTGTTGGTGATATGTGTCCGCTGTTGCAAAGCATATTCGCGTCCTTTCGTTTCTTCCATAGGCAAGCACTTCAAAACAGTGAAGGAATCGTTTGGAAGGTAGAGGATAACCATTAAACTAGAGGAGCTTGCGTCGTGCGTGGGGATCTAACGGCAGAGGTCGCTGCCATTGTTGTGCAAATAGAGGCAGATTTGAGTCTCCTTTGTCGTCATCGCTGCGGAGAAGGCCATCACCGTCATTGTGGAGAAGGTCGTCGCCGTCATTGGAGGTGGACCGCCGCCGCCGCCGTCACCGTCACGGAGGTGGACTGTTGCCATCATTGCTGGAGATGGACCGGTGGGGGATGGAGGATGGTGGCCGGATTCGAAGGGCTAAAATGTCAATCTCCAATTCTCAGGAACTGGAACTCGGTTCCATGGGGAGCTGATTTTCAAGCCACCAAACGCTCAAAATATTTAGTTCCGGTTTCACTTTCAATTCTTAGAGTTCAATTCCTTGCAACCAAACAGGGCATTAGTTTCTAATGGGGCAGCAAGGGACTGGGTTCAATAAGCCCCTTCGCTGGTAACGTAGTGGAGCGAGGGAATCCTGCGGAGGCTTCAAGGGATTTATTTAGGAAAATTGGATGACTTGTCGTAAATGGAGAATGCCAACTTGGTGCTCTCCTCCCTGCAACTGCAGACTTTGATTTAGCCATTGATTTCAAATCACAACTTCAGTTCCAGAATCCAGATACACCTAAATTCTCTAAGCACAGCTGATTGAGCTGAGATCCCAAATGCTCTGACCAAAGCTATAAATATGAAAACTCATTTCTATAGCTGAACGCAAGCGTGGACCCTCCTTTTTTTTTTTTTTAGTGATTTTTTAATGCTTAATATATTTTGCATGATACTGTGAAACTGATAAGGTTCGCCTTGGACTGCTTGATTTGTTTTGATTGTTCAAGAAAAAATACTTTGGTTTTTGTGCATATTCAACTGAAAACTAAAGGCTACCCCTCCCCAAAAAGATAATACTCCTCCGGTCCTAATTATAAGACCCAATTGACTTATTTGAGGAGATTAAGGAAGTAAGTTAAGTTGGTTATTTATAATAAATAAGTGTTGTCATTCCTAAAATATCCTTGCTAATTAAGTATATTGGCTAAAACTATCATTATTAGAAGGATTATTTTAAAAAAAATGCATAAACATAAGAGACAAAATGAATTGGGTCTTATAATTAGGACCAAATAAAAAGTCAAATTGGGTCTTATAATAAGGACCGGAGGAGTACTAACTTCATGAATAAATCTTAATTTTCACCTTCATTATGTCCCTAAATATATATTTTAATAGGGATATAATTAATACTTGCTTTTAAAAATACTTTAGGTATAATAATTGATTGTTTCAAAAATAATAGTGACGCTAAGGCTTTGTTTGGTTGGAAGGTTTTTGGGAGGAGGGGAGTAGAAATTGTGTTTGGTTTAGAAAAATGGAGGGGAGGGGAGGAAATTTTTTTTTTTTTTATCTCTTAGTGCTCTCCTCCCCTCCTTCTGCTCCTCTTCAAATTTAGGATTTTTTGGAAAGGAACGAAATATTATGTCTCATTCTAACTAAATTACTTATGTTAGTTTTTGAATATTCCAAGTTTCTTCTTAGTAAACACTTTTTTTTTTTAAACTTTTTTTAGCCCCTATTATTCTTCTAAGGATTTTTTTTCTTTTTTTCTTTTTTTACTTCTCAAAGATTCTTTTTGTTGTGTGCATATTTTCTTTCTCTAATTTCATCATTCCCCCTGCTCTTTGTCATTAATCTTTTCCATCTTTTTTCCTTACTTGATCCCCCACCTCATTCATCTTATCATTATTATCAGTATTTTTTATTCATTTATTCTGTATAAAACTATTCTTTATTGGTTTATATGAGTTGAAATCGTTAAGATATATTAAAATGATATTATCAATCACCAAATTTATTGATATGTGTCCATATATACCTATTTTAATTCAATTTTATTTTAAGCATGTGAGGTTGCACACATTATATAATTAAGAATGGGATAGTTTAAAACTTATAGCATAAATTTATTTATAATTTATATAATATGCTAAAGATTATAATATTTTTTTATTGACATTTATTTTGATACATGATTATTTTATAATCTATTTGTTATGTCTTAAGGTATTTTTTTTATATTCACAAATTAGAAAATAATAATCATGATATAAATATCGTAATAAAAATATATTTGTCAACTTAAAATTAGCTCTCCTCCCTTTTCTTTCTAAACCAACAAAAAATCTCCCCTCCAGTCTCTTCTCCTCTAACCAAACAAAACTCATAACCTCCACTCTTTTCCCTTCCCCTTCCTTTAATTCACCCCCTCTCCTACCAGACAAAGCCTAAATGGAGGGTAAAAATTAAAAAAAAGAGTTAATTATCAATACCTCTTTAATTTATGTGTTTTTCATTATTATGAATTATATTTAGAAACAGACAAAATAATATTACCTTTGTTTTTTAATATAAGATCTTGTTTGATTTTTATTTTGGTTTTAAATATAAGACTCCAATCCACTTTGTCTCTCATATCTATTTTTTTTTTAAAGATAATCCTTCTAATAATTATAGTTCTATCCAATATATTTGATTAGCAAAAATATTTTAGAAAAAATAACACTTATTTATTACTAATAATTAATTTAATTTGTTTTTTTAATCTTTTTAAATTAGTCACCGGAGGTATAGTAATTCAAAGGTAAAGGTCTCAGAAGGTTGGTCAAAATTAAAAAAAGCATGAGAACGAGCATTCGAACACCTTGTTCGGTTACGAGATGATAAAGGTCGATAACAACGCATTTGGCAATTGGATAAAAGATGAAGAAAAGCTGATGCTAGATTGTTGACTGAGAGGGTGTTTGGATAAACTCAAACTATGGTTTCAAGAATAATTTTTGGTTTAGATAAAAAAAAAATAGTTTCTGGAGAATAGCTTTTTGGGAGAATATATTCTGTGAATAGATTTTGAAAAAAAAGTGATTTTGATGAAGTGACGTTATCAGAATCTTTTTTTCATATACAAATTACTAAAAAGGACATGAGCTAATATGATAATTAGATAAATGATGGATTTTAATTTATATTGTTTGAAATAATAAATTTTTAAATAATAAATTATATATGAAAAAATATAATTAATATTATCTCCGATCTTTAGTATAAGAGCTAATTGGGTATTCTATTTGATTTTGAATATAAGATATCAATCTATCTTGTCTCATACATTTATCCATTTTTTTCAAAGTAGTCCTCATGTTAGTTTGCACATGTTAAATGTTACATCAAATAATAATCCTAATGCACATCGTTAATAGGTATTTTAGAGAATGCAACACATATTTATTATAAATAAATAATTTAACTAATTTTCTTAATATTTACAAATTAGTTTTCTAACTCTTACATTAAGGATCAAATGTAGTAATTGATATGTGTATATATATTTATATCTCAATCCATGGTTTTATACCTTCAAAAGCAAAAAAAAATTCACTTTATAAAAAACCATGGTTTCATACCTAAAACCATGGTTTCCAAATGAAAAGTGATTTTGGAAAAAATTATGGTGTTTGGTTACTTTTATACAAACCATGGTTTCAAATTGAAAAGTGATTTGGAAAAAATATATAGGGGGTGTTTGGAACACCTCATAATCACTTTTCAGAAGTATTTTTCTGTAAATTGAGATAAACTCCTCCACATATTTACTTCGTATACCATAAAAACACTTCTAAAATTATGATTTTGTTCATACCCAAATACCTTTATAGTGTTTGGATGTTTTTCTTTCAAACCATGGTTTTCCCTTCAAAACCCAAACACCCCCTAAAAAGCGAGGACTCAAGCCTGTGACCACAGAGAAATTAAACCGTTGACAACACAGGGAAATTAAACCGTTGGTTATACTCTCCTGCCGGTTTGCCCACGCCCATGTGACAGCATCCTTTCGCGGGGAGTAGGTTAGGTACACCAAACCCAGTGCCCTAAGATCTTCAGCTTCTAGCGGCTGCTCGCTGAATCCGCATGTAACCCATTTTATCCAGCTCCCTGTTTCTCAGTCGCAGGGCATGTACAGGGTGCACTGAACTAATTCTTTTCGCTTACTTGTTTTCTTTTCATCATTTTAATTTGTGTGATCATTCTCGCCCATTATGGCGAACATAGAGAACAGGCAGGTCATATTTAAAAATTTTATAGATCGAGCTCCTCAGGATACTGATCTCGAACTCAAAGTTTCAAAAATCGAGCTGAGGGCTCCCTCAGGATCAGGAGCTCTTCTCGTTAAGAATCTCTACCTCTCTTGCGACCCTTATATGCGGGGTCGCATGCGTGATTTCCACGAATCTTATATTCCACCCTTTGTTCCTGGTCAGGTATGTCTTTCTTCCTACAATTTCTCTCGATGCTCTTCTGTTTGCTTAATCCACTTTACTGTTCTCTCTGCCTTTAATTTCTGGGAGTTCAGTTATTGCTCGAAAACCGACATATATCGGGCGGGCGGCATATGATATATTCTTTGAAGGACGTCTCCAATAGTTATGCGTCTCAATTCTCCCACTCCATGCATGAGTTTTCAGTTTTGGAAAACTAATTGCAAACTCATCAATAATTCCGGCACCGTATTAGCAAGTTGGGAAAAATAGAAAACCCATTGTTTGTTCGGGACAACTTGTCTCCTCTGCTTATCGGTGCATCGCATACTGCGATGAGTTGGCAGAGAATCAAAGTGCTTGTTTGTCTGGTCCTTGAAAAATACGTCGCAGCTCTCAATTCCTTCCTTATACTCCAATAAGGTTTTGTTATGAGTATACATTGGAAATCTTACAAGTATTGTAAGTTTTATAAGTTCAAAGGGTTGTCCTTCAATTTCACAAATGTTGTGGAGTTTGTAAGCTCAAGGAGTCTCCCTCCTAATAATTGACTAGTTTTTTGGGATGGACTCTCCTCTTAGACTTTTACTCATCACATTAGTATTTTTCATTGAGAGTTGGTCAACCAGAAAGGGCTGCCCATGGAGGGTTCTGACCAGTAAGAAGACTGAGTGAAGTGTTGTAGAGTGGAGCCGCTGGGGACGTCGGCTCATCACATTATGTGAGACTCATAACAGAGTACCCCTTTCGACAGCCGACGTCCCGAAGGCTCTACTCTACGGCACTTCACTTAGTCTTCTTATTGGTCAGAACTCTCTTCAGATAGCTCTTTTTGGTTTGGCAGACTCTCAATAAAAGCACCAATGTGATGTGTATAAACCAAAGAGAAGAGCCCATCTTAAAAGACTAGTCTATTAAGAAGGAAAATCCTTTAAACTTGTAAACTCAATAGCATTTGTGAGATTCCTCAATGTGGAATTTATAACAAAAATGTGATGAGCACAAATCCAAGAGGAAAGCCCATCCCAAAAGATTAGCTTATTAGGAGGGAGAGCTTGTTGAACTTATAAACTTCACAACATTTGTGAGATTCCTCGATGTAGGACTCATAACAGAACATCCCTCTCAAGAGCTGACGTCCCCATTGATCTGCTCTACGGCACTTCACTCGGTCTTCTTACCATTAGAATTCTTCACAGGTAGCCTTTTCCGGTTGGTCGACTCTCAATAAAAGCACCAATGTGATGAGCATAAATCCAAGAGGAGAACTCATCTCAAAAGATTAGTTTATTAGGAGGGAGAACCCCTTGAACTTCTGAACCCTACAACACTTGTGAGATTTCTTAATGTGGTACTCATAACAAGGTTTCAATTGAATTCTGGAATGCTTTTGCATTCCTCCACAGTCCACACTGTTGGATGTTAAGCCTATAGCATGTGCGGTACGCAACGCCAAACTAAATATAGCATTTGCTTTAGAAAATTACATGCAGAATAATTTGATTGAGAAATGCTGTATCTTTCAAGGGGTCAGGAGTTATTTCTTCATGGAATAGGAAAGAAAGAAAGAAAAGGATACGTAGTAATGAAATTTTGAGGACAAACAAAAGTTGCCTAGGATATTCTTACTCTCTCCTTGGAAGTTTCCAATGATAAATTTCTTTATCGTTGTCTTTGGACCTTCAGCAGCAGTCTGCTTAGAGTTGTCGGCTATGCTATAATTGCTTATAATATAGCTTTTCTATGTGGGGAATTTTTGTCTGGTAATTTCTCCGTTAATTTATTTTGTTGAAGGCCGTTGAAGGATTTGGTGTATCTAAAGTTGTACATTCCGATGATCCAAATTTCAAGCCTGGTGATTTGATTTCGGGGATGACCGGCTGGGAAGAGTACAGTTTGATAAAAAAGACTGAGCAGTTGAGAACAATTCAGCTAGATGATATTCCTCTCTCGTACCATGTGGGTCTTCTTGGTATGGCATTCGTCGGGCTTAACATACAAATTACTGTCTTATAATCGTTTTGAATTCTTTTGCAAAACTTTGGATGTATAATTTTCCTACCTCTCATACATAGTGTGCATATGCACATGTACTCTACTTTAGTCTTGCTTCATTCTTTTAAACCACTGAGTCAATTAATGATATCTTGCTGCAGTCTGTCTTTTCACCTTTAAAATAAATTTTAATTGGCCATCCAAGAATGAATTTTTGGCGTTGGTCAAGACGAGCCTAAGTTAATATCCAAGTTCTCAGAGTTTTGAAGCCTTCTATTTTTCAAGTCTCTGATTTGTCGGGCTAAACAATTTAACTTTGCGCATTCTTTCTTTTCCTTTTTCATTTCTATTATTTTTAAGGAATGCTAGTTGATTTTTATTGGACTGGAGGAATACGGGTTGATTGATTGAGATTTGCTTATGGGTGCAATTTTCTATTTTATGGTAGCATTTTTAAGACCTTGAGCATCCCCTTTTTTCTTGCTGATTTTTTCAGTGAAGTAGACTCATCATCTGTCCTTGTTCTATAATTCCCCTTGGATGTCACCATCATGTCATCCAGTTGAGAAGTTTTGGTAACTGGTGTACCCACGATTTCATCTTTTCAATTATGTAGGTATGCCAGGATTCACTGCTTACGCAGGATTCTATGAGGTCTGCTCCCCCAGCAGAGGAGAGCATGTTTTTGTATCAGCGGCTTCAGGTGCAGTCGGTCAACTTGTTGGCCAACTTGCTAAGTTGCATGGATGCTATGTCGTTGGAAGTGCGGGCTCAAACCAAAAAGTTAGTTTTGCTAATTATTCTTTGAATAGATACCACTTCCCCCCATCAGGTTCAGAATAATATATTTTTTTCGTTTAATGTCTTATTAGGTCGATCTTCTGAAAAATAAACTTGGATTCGATGAAGCATTTAACTACAAAGAAGAACAAGACTTGAACGCATCTTTAAAAAGGTGAGTTAAAAAATGATGAAGAAAAATTCTTGGCTACCCACATATATTATATGGTCGTACAATAAAAAAGAAATAATGTTCCTTATGCAAGCAACTTTTACCGCCCTATATTTTAACGACTCTCCATCATCTTTTCCTTCCCCGCCTGACGCAGGTATTTCCCACAAGGCATTGATATCTACTTTGATAATGTCGGCGGCGAAATGCTCGATGCAGCTCTCGTTAACATGAGAATTCACGGTAGGATTGCCGTTTGTGGGATGGTGTCTCAGCAGAGCCTCTCTAATCCCAAGGGGATTCACAGTTTGTTCAATCTCATCTCGAGGCGCATCAGGATGCAGGGTTTTCTGCAAAGTGATTACTTGCACTTGTACCCACGCTTTTTGGAACATGTTATAGGTTACTACAAACAGGGCAAGATTGTGTACGTTGAAGACGTAAGTGAAGGTCTGGCTAGTGCTCCTGCTGCTCTTGCTGGACTTTTTTCTGGCAAGAATGTTGGTAAGCAAATCATTCGTGTTGCCCATGAATGATTTACTGTTTCTTCTCTTCTCTTCCTTCCTTCCTTAAAGAGATGCAGAGAAGCCATGATTTATTTTGGACTGAACAGAGAAGCCATGATTTGACATTATTAATTATTAAATTTGAGAGTATTGGGACCAATCTGATCTAATGATCTCATGGTCGTCGATAAGCCGAAAAATTAAACAGGACATTTCACTGCTTCTCTTTCCGTGGAAGATGTTATATTTTTCGCTGAGCTGTCCTGCGTGCCGCTGTTTGATTCCATGTATTTGATGCTCCCTTCCTTTTTTATTATAAGATCTTTTTAATTAAATTATACAGTTTAAGAAAATAATTAAAATTAGTTGAAAATAATTAATATTTAACAAATGCAATTTTTTTCCCTAAATATACCTCTATATATAAATGAGTAAATATGAAAGAGTAATAGTGAGATAAATAAAGAAAGAGAATGTATCAGATGTATTAAATTAGGGATAAAATAGATAATATAGCCAAACTTAAAGAGGATTTTATAAAAAAAAAAACAGATTCATTTAAAAAATTGGATCTTATAATAAGAGACGGAGGGAGTACCAAATTTTCATAGCATTTAGGGTACGCCTGTTATAATCCTAAACTCAAAGATAATTCAGCTAGAAAACATCCGTTGAAAATACTGTGGTTGTGTTTACTTGATAGGTGTTTGCATAGAAATCAAACCATGATTTTAGAAGTGCTTTTACGATTTATGAAGTAAATATGTGGAGGAGTTTACCTCGTTTTGCGAAAAAGTGCTTCTGAAACCATGATTTGGAGGTTACCAAAACTAATGTGTTTGGAGTAGAGTTGGGTAAAGATTTTTCAACAAGAAGTTTTATCTAACTCATAAAATGAGATTGGCTGTATGAATTGAACAATTTCATTACATTACATAACTGTTTACATATATATACCTTATCAATAGGTAGATTCCAATCAATATGTTCTAAGCGCTTTTATTTAATTTCTTTCATTAATTTTCATGAGTCTAAAACTCATATAGCCAACATTTTACATCAGCGTTTTCGTAAATTTTTTAACATGTTTGAATTACTTTAAATGGTTTTAATTTTTTTTTAAATAGATGTCATGCTAAGTGCTAACTAGAACGTCTTTATGTCTACTTTCATATCAGCAAGTTTTGGCTCCAAAAATCTGTTTGCGTTTTTTTTCCTTCCGAGTTCTAACTATTCCGAAGCAGCAAGACTACGAAATTATAAAGGTGATTGTAAGGGAAAGGAAAAGAAATGAATAGTTAGGCGGATGTCCTCAATCTTCTCCGCTACGGAGCGTCACGTCCAATCTTAATTTACCAGCGGTTGATAAAAGGATATTTGAAAAATGAAATTTAAAATTACAAGCCAAAATGCATAGCGTGAAAGATCAATTGCATGCTTTAACGAAATCTCCCACCAGTCTTTCATGTTCAACATTTTAGCTTGTGTTTTCTGCATTTTCTTTCGTGCGGGACAATCCTAGGTCTTTTTCCCCAAATATTTTTGGAAAAATCTGTCATAAAAAAAATCCTAAATAACAAGAAAGGAGGCGAGGCCTGAACTAATATTTTGAAAATTCTGTAACCAAAAAATTATGAAACTTGTCATTTTTAGTTTAATACTTATTATTTTCAGTTCTATTAATATCAGTTATGTCACAGAAGAGATAAAATGGTTTGAATTTAAATAAGTAATAATGAAATCCATTAATTCCCTCTGACCATTTTTTCTAAAAATCATTTCAGTTCATACCACACATTTAAGCATAAGTAACTAGGGTTGAAAAATCCAGATAAATCTTAAATTATATTTACAATAATAATAATTAAATACAATTTTGTAAATGTTAACCAATTTATCAAACTCATGTCATCTTCGGTACTTACACATGTATAAGTAACTTTAATAAATGAAATCCAAATACAATCAAATTTCCCAAAATCAGTAAAATAAAAAAAAAGACCCAAATAAAAATCACAATTAACCAATGTTACTTAAAACTAATGTTACTTATAAAAATCATAATTGTCTAAAATCATAGTCGTTTACTACTAATCTAGATAAGTACTAAAAAATTGTGCACTTAATCTGATAAAATGATTAAAATTAGACTAATGTCCTCAATTAGAATACTTTTCAAAATGCCTCTGAAACATTTTGAAACCCCAGCAAGCAACATAAAAGAATGTTGTCAAAATTCAAACATCGGATTTATCTTTTTTGTTTATAAAAAGATCAAAATCAAAATCTCTCAAGTCTTATCATTTCTGTAACTGTCCTTCACGCCATTTACAATTTCTATTCTGAATCTCTCGGTCTTCAGTACTAATATTGCATATTAATCGTTCGTTGAATAATCATATCAATTAAAAATGGGGGAAAAGGAAGAGGAGTCTTGAGCCTTCCATGAAATCAAACCTTATGACGAGCAACAACCCTTCTTTGACTCCACAACTGCTTCCGAGTTCTCTTCCCCTTGGAGAACAACAGTCTTTCCATTCCCAATAGCGGCAGCATCTTGTTTCTGCAGCTCTTGAGATTTCATAACCTTCCGACTCAAAATGTTGTATATCTCCTTCACAACTGTCTGGAAAGCAGCAGCTACGTTCGATGAATCAAGGGCTGATGTCTCCATGAAGAACAAACCCTCCGCCTCAGCTAAGGCCTTGCCTTCAGCAGTAGACACCTCCCTGGCATCCTTGAGATCTGACTTGTTCCCAACAAGTATCGTGACAACATTCATATCAGAATGAGCTGTTAAGTAATAGAAAAGCCCACTTAATCCTCTTCATCACATCTAACAATCAAACACTGAGTAAATCTTTTTGAAGCCAGAAAAAGAGCAAACAACTGACCCATAATGAGCCAATAACAAAGGATCAGACACCTATTTCATAATTAATACTACCTCGGGTCTTGAATATAAGAACCAAACAACTAATGTAAGAAGATTATAGAATTAGTTAAGTTAATTAATTCATAAATATGTGTTGACTTTTCTAAATTATTCTCTATAATCACGCGCATTGGAATTATTCCTTGGTGGCAACTCTTTATAATTAATAGAGATATTTTAGAAAAAAAAACATTGTAGATTTGGGAGACAAAGTTGACTGAGATTTTATATTTATGACCAAACCCAACTCCAACTAGCTTTAACAACATGAGGTAGTGCAACACCATTGTATTACAAGGTTTATAAATATGCATGGGAAAACATAAACCGATTAGGAGACAATCAACGCGGACGCAAAGTTGGAGCAATTAGCGACATAGGATGGTGACTGTGGCTATATATGGATGGCTTTTGTAGTTTTGTAGTGAAGAAGTGAATTTCTATTCCTTCTCCCCCAACCCCATCTATAAAAGACGTGAAAAAAAAGCAGTCTCCACTCTCAAGATCTTTCTATGAAAATGAGTATAAGGCATTCGCATCTACAACTTGTGAGATACCGTGGTTGCTCTCACTAATTTACATCCTGCACTTCTCTACTGTGATTATCGATCAGCACAACAAATAGCAGCCAGTCCAAGTTTTCATGAAAGGAAAAAGCATGTAGAAAATAAATGCGACTTGGTTAGAGAGAAGTTGCAAGCTAAGGTTGTATATCTGCTTCCTCACAACTCGTGATCATCTGGCACATATAAATACCAAACCTTTGGCAATTGGCCCCTTTCCCTCGCATCCATGTTGAGTATGATTGATATCCATGCTCGAAGTTCCCTTTCATTCCCTTGAACCAACAAACACCTCGTCAAATTCTCAGATGCGTCAAGGGATCCGCAGGAAAAGGGTTTTGCATTTTCCCTCAAAGTCTGACTCAGTGACCCTAACTGGGGAACTTGCATTGATTTCAGGAGGTGAGCTACGGGTTTTGTGTTTTTTATTTTTTATTTTGCATCAAGTACTCATATCATGAAAGCCACAGAAACAGTCTACTGTCTCAAGATCTTCTTCAGAAGCTGAGCACAACCCATTAACACCCAAAGGTTGTGAGATACAGTTCTTGGCCCATCTTCTTGCTGATTTACATATGTCCCTTGCTCTCACCTTGGGCCGCACTACTACGATAATCAATCAATCAGCATTACAAATTGTAACTAATCTTGCCTTTCATGACAACATATAGTGATTGACTACCACTTGGTTAAAGTGAAATATCAAGCTAGGGTTGTTCATCTACTCTCTCCCAACTCACCTGATCAGCTAGCAGTTAAGCGTGCACAAAGCCTTTTGCGATTGGTCCCTTTTGTTCACTTATATCTAGGCTAAGCATGATGGATATGAAGCTAGAGGTAATGGTTGTAACTAATGGCCTGTTTGGTAAGTTGGAATTGATTTTGACGGAAACGGAGGTGGAGATGGGGACGGAGGTGGAGATGACATGGATAAGGAGTTTAAAAGTATGTTTGGGATGTCATGGAAATGAGACATCATTTTTAATTAGAACACCCTAATGCCCTTCAAATTTTATTCAATTTGACGAACTTCCCTCAACTATTCAGAACCATCATTGCCAGATTCTTCACCAACCACTCAGAACCATGCTATTAAAACTCTTCAAATCTTGGTGGCCAAGCTGGTAGTCTTCGTTCTTGTCCATCACTTTGAACATCTCCTCCAAGAACGACGTTACATAACTTAGATCTGTTGTTCTTGCCTTCACCACCTCCTCCAAGAACCACCCTTGCAAGATTGTCAAACCATGACGGCAACGAGGTATGGAGGGACTGGGTAGTCCAGGTTGACGTCGAGGGAGTAAGGAGGTCACTATCACCTTCAGGCTGTCAGATCAAAGGGGGGTGGTCACTGGTTATAAGCTTGAAGGCTATTAGACCGAAGGAGGGGCGTGCTTGCATCATGGTTGGAATTACAAGTCTTAGGGTTGGAGGATGGAAGCCAATTCCACCAATTTTGGTGGACTTGGAATTGGAAATTTTCCAATTCCATTATACCAGACAAACATTATGATGGAAATCAATTCCATTTTTATTTCTATAGCCCCAATTCCATCGTACCAATCAGACCATTAGCAAGTTAGTATAATTGTTAAGCTGTTGTGTGTGTGTGAGTGAGCGAATGTGTTGTTCCCTTCCCTTCTATATGCTTCCCTTATCAAGTTTTGCTATTTGGCTATCAAAGAGGTTGCGAGGAAAGCTTTTGGCAAACTTGAGGAGTTGTAAAGAGAAGACAATAGAGTTGCATATTGAAGGTCTTGATACTAGTGAGAGAGAGTTTTGAATTCCTAATTGCATAAATGTTTACAATATTGTATCAATAATAAACATTTTGACAAGTTAAGAATCTAATAATTTTACTCTCTTGGTTTTGATTAAAGTTTTCTGATTATGCCCAAAATCCTTTAATAATTGGTTAGATGTGCTAAATGGATTTGTTATATTCGCTCACTGACAAAGTAACACCAGAACCTCGTTTTAGAGTTGTGCCAGCAATTCCACTATAACTAAATAAAATAATAATAACAGCTCAATAGTGAGAGAGGCTTAAAAGGGTCAAAACAAAAGTGATAACTGCAATTCTTACTGTGAAGTTCATTAAGCCATCTGCCAATGCTATCAAATGTTTGGCGCCTGCTAATATCATACACCAAAAGTGCTCCAACTGCACCCCTATAATATGCAGATGTGACAGCTCTGAATCTCTCCTGCCCAGCCGTGTCCCAAATTTGTGCTTTAATTTCCTTTCCATTGATATCCATCTTCTGAGTTTGGAACTCTACCCCTATAGTCGACTTAGAACTAGAATAAAACTCATCCCTGGCAAATCTGGCAAGCAAATTTGATTTCCCAACAGCTGAGTCACCAATTAAAACAATCTTGAAAAGGTAATCCTCAGTTTTCTCTTCTTCATTATATAAAGCCATCAGCCAGTCCTAGGAGTTGCCAGTGTGTGGAAGCAATCAACAATACATAATCATTATGGACTTTAGCCTCCCCCGCTATACTGTCACCTAGCATGAGAAAAAGGAATTAGAGAATCACGCCAAAACCTCAATTAAACTTTGCCATAATGTATGAAAGGGGTTAACTTAATTTTTTTTTTAAAAAAAGAAGCCTCATGTATATATATTTTCAAATTTCATTCGTTTGGCAGATAGTCTCTTCAAAAGCCATGTTTCAAGCAGGAAGAAATATGGTTTACTTCAGCGTTATTGTTATACAATAAAAGCATGAAGAGGGAAAAAGAAAGAAACAGATCAAACACTGAAACAGAGATGAGGAAAAGAGAAACAGAGAGAAACCAATCCATTATTATTACTCATAAGCCTGGTTACAATGACTTTCTCATGCCTTTTATAGAGACTAATCAACAAACTCCTAACTACCTGTTAACCCTAAACTAGCTCATATTCATTTATTACATATCAGTTATCTTCATCCCTATTCTCTCTAGAATAAAGATGATGAAAGAGTGATTGCATGTTGATCCCATGAGTTCTTTTTGGTACTTTACCGCCTAGGGTTGGTGTGTGGAAAGAAAAACATGAAGGATGCCCTCACTGTAAAATTTTACTTGTTAAGAAAGAATTCTGAATAAGAAGTTTTCAGCAACTTTGTATCAGTTATTGAAGACAACAGCAATAGCAGCAGCAAGCGTTATCCTACTAAGGTTGGATTATAGATTGTACAATGCTATCGTGCTCTATCAATAATTCTTTGGATATATTATTAACCAAAAGATGCCAAACCTATGTTTTACAGTTGGCTGCAAACCCGGATAAAGGAGGAGGGTCTTGACAGCCAATGTGAAACTTTGTTAAATCTCACATGAATATGGACAATAAACAATTATCTTAGACAAAATGGTTTAAAATTTCAGCTAACATTTGCACAGTAGTAAAGATTAAGATTAATATTATCATCCTGTATACATAAGAAGAAATATAAAAGATAAAAATTTGAGAATAAAATGTGGTTGACTAATCAACTTTATATCTGATCTTGTAGTATTGGAGCTGGAGAGGGCAAGGGCATACATAAATTGTTAATCATCAAGCACACTTAATCAATATTAGCATCATGGCCATAATCCTTCTTTTGGAACCCATGTGATCTCCTTATAATTATAGGTTTATCATCACACACACACACACACACACAGAGACATTTGGAGTATAGAGCCTACTAAACACTGAAAAGTTATGGACAACAAACAGTTATCTAAGGCACAATGGTTTAAAATTTCGGTTGACATTTGCACAGCACTAAAAATTAAGACTAATATCATCATCCTGTATAAATAAGAAGAAATATAAAAGATAAAAATATGAGAATAAAATTTGGTCGGCTAATCAACCACATTAGTACTGGAGCTGGAGAGGGCAAGGGCATGTATAAATTGTTAATCATCAAGTACGCTAATCAATATTAGCATCATAGCCATAACCCCTCTTTTGGAACCCGTGTGATCTCCTTCTAATTAGAGGTTTATCATCATATTCCCTCGCCTGACAATAATATATATATACATATATTTGGAGTACAGAGCCTACTCAACACTTTAGATCATACTGCACTTTTACTTCTCAAACAGATGTAGGCCATGAAATGGCCGCAATTACCCAAAAGTAAAAGAGCAAATTCCCAAAAATGATGAAGAAAACACTCAGATGTGACCACTTTTTTGTGACATGTAACCAATTTTTTACTTCTTTTTTTAATGTTTTATTGTTTTTCTTTGATCTCTTCACTTTTCATAACCGAAGAGATACTACAAGAAACCAAGGAATAATGCAAATTGTGAAAACAGAGGAGGACAAGATATCCTCTAAAGCAGAGGGGGGGGGGAAAGAAAGAAAGAACAGAGTCATCAATACGATAAGCTCTCCAATCCTTTGTTGTATTTGACTATTTTTCAGATAGAACCTGCCGCAGAGACCATGGTCCATAGCCTAAACATGAAAGACCAACCATAAAAATTATCATGTTCTATGTCATATATTTGAGGGGTAAGAATAACTCTTGTAGATATGAGCATTGGCCTGAGCCAAACAAATTGAAAAGCAGCATAGCCAGCACTAAGGACTGCAATATTGAAAAAACACAACCACTTATAACAACAAAAGAGTGTATCGTTCAAGAATTTTATTATTCTGCATCTTTTAAAGAATTTTTCTGATAAAAATGATCATCATATATCATTTTGAGACAAGCTAATGACAACTAACCAACAAAAACTCCTTTGTAGGAGCAACTTGATGAATTGCAGAAAGCTGAAGATTTCAGTGAATGGAATGACCAACATTCAAATCATCAGACTTGTCTTTTTTTATTACCATGCCACAGAATTTACGTTCTCCTGAATGCCAACGCCTAACAGATCAATAAACGGAGAAAATAAAGGATAATCTCCTGTAAAGTCAAAGTATGAGGTATAATGACATATACAGATATAAACTTCTATTGCTACGGATTAGAATTTAGAATAGAATAGAACATCAACATTCATTTTTGATTTTGTCTTCATTGAGAGCACTCATCTGCCAAAATCTTATTTTAATACATAATAATTAGTCGCTACCAATGACAACAGGCAATGCAACCTAAAAAGATCAAACTTCAAATTTGTCGACCTAATTCAGATATTTGATGACAAACCAGACAATCAACACAAAGCCTAGGGTCGCTGTCAAAGAAATAAAGCATGGTAACTTTAACTCAGATAGGCATCCCAAGCATACAGATGCCCCTTTTTAAGCTACTATACGGTCTTAAAAGTGAGTCTAGATCATTATGAAGCTCAGGATAACTTCAATACTTTTCTAACGTTTAGCCAAGTTTCAGAAATATGAAAGACCAATCCAGCATAAAGCCTAACTAAAAATTACCAAAACAGTTTTATCCAAGAAAAAAGGCCAAAAGAGGTAATTAGATAAACAAGCATCGAAAGAATTGGCCACGATACTAAGGTTCCATTATAGAAGGAAAAGAATAAATACATCGAAATATTACATGTTCGCACAACAAGCTAAGGAAGTATTGAACAGATCAATATCAATATCAATATCAAATGCAAAATCCAGTTAAGTTTGCAATGTGAACTAAGATTTCACCGTACTTGTCGAAATTGCACGAGAAACGCAGTCAAAGTTAGAGGATAAATCCAACGTAGAAGAAAAATGTAAATTTGTACCTCAAAAATTGAGAAAATAACCGATAGATACTAGGGTAGCATGCCTAATAACAGGAACACGGGCGCTACGGGATGATTTAAGAGAATTGGGTAAAATCAGCCAACGCCAAGGCGATGAAAACCGCAACGCCTGGGGAGGTGAATGAAAACAAAGGGACAGAGAGTTCGCTCGGGGTGGGAGGGTGTCTTCGAGTTTCAGCATTTGCGATTGCAGGCTATTGTGGTGACAAGTAGATCATGATTTTGATTTTGGTTTTGGTTTTGATTTTAATTTTAATTTTAAGTGCTGAAATCACTCATATAAATTAACGTAATAGCCCAGGCCAAATCAAAAATAACAACAGACAGAAACGCCACAGCAGTAGTTTCTTTTTCTTTCTTTCTTTCTTTCTTTTTTTTAACTTGTTTTTGGGTATAATGCTTGTTTAACATATCTAAACTAGAAATTTCTCCCCCCACAGTGCATGGACGAAAATATTTGATCAGATTTTAAATTATAATAAATTACATTATTTAAGGTAGTTTAAGATTTACTTCCTATAAAAGTATGATTTTTTTGTTATTCAATACAATTTAATTATTATAGTTCTAATTCAATTGTAATTTAATCTTTAATCTTTGACTCAGCCATTTAAAAGTTAGTTCCTGTATTTTAAAAAAATAATATAAAATATTTTATAAAATTTAGAGACTAAAATTTTAAATGGTTAAACTTATAGGAACTTAATTGTATTGGGTCGTTGGCAAAAAAGAAGAAGTTGTATTGGGTCACTTTAAGACTATATTACAATTGAGTTAAAAAAAAAAGACTCAAAAAATAATCTTTTCAAAATAAAAATAATTAATAAAATATTCTATAATTGAACAGAAAGCTCCTTTAGGCCATAAAGATCACAGCATAAGCCATTAAAAACATTTTTTTTACCAGCATTAAAAACAAATTTAAACAAAAAAAAAAAAATCTTTACGGTGATGGGACTATAACACCACCCTTTATGTACGTACATGTTGTAACGCACCGCTCATGTTTTGCCCAAGATACACAAAGGCTCGCGACCCAGAATTGTCCAAAGGTGTCCACAAAAGTCTTGGGTAAGTCTGGAACTCTCTAGAAATGTGTGGAGCTTGTTGGGGAAGCTTGGAAAGTTCCAGAACACTATAGATACTTGTGGAGACACCTAACCCCTTGTAAATATCTAGATATTTTTGTAGAGCATTCTAGATACGACATTGTAACCGTCGGATCAAGTAGATCTTAGCCGTCCATTGAGGAGGTGGAGAACTATAAATACCCCCTCCCCCTCATTCATTTGACACACTCAAGAAAGTGAGAGTGTGTAAGTACTTTGAGAGATCAATACAAAGTTCTTTCTTTGAGTCTCTTGTTCCTTCGTGAGTAGGCTGACTAGCAACTTAAGGCAAGAAGTTTGCTAGGCCGCACGGTTCGTTGGAATTGCGACCAAGTCCGTGACAGTTGGTATCAGAGCCAAGGTTAGAAGATCGTTGGAACATAGAGGTAGATGGAAGGCGGAAGCGAGACTATCAATATGTCCGAGGGAGTGAAGAAGAAATCTAAGTCCCAGAGATCTAGTTCAAGGGAAACCATGGAGGGTTTTGAGACACGGCTAGCCAAGGTGGAGCTTGCAATAGCCGACGGGGAGGAGAAGTTCGAGGAGATGGGGCAAAGCATGGACGAGTTCCGTGAGGAGATGCAAGCCGCCATGAACAAAGTCCTCGCCCAATGTCTCGACAGGATGAAGGCCATGGAAGAGTCTCACAGGGATGAGGTTTCTTCGATTCGTGGAGAACTCGCGAGGGTCTCGCGTAAGTTGGAGAGTGCCGAAGAGGAGCTCATCTTGTGCAAGAAGGCTCTTGCACAAGAAAGTCCGTCAACGTCCGAGGTAAGGACTACATCCTCTAAAGTAGATGTTCCACGACCTAAGGCTTTCAAAGGGACAAGAAATGCGAAGGAACTAGATAATTTTCTATGGAGTATGGAGCAATACTTCCGAGCGAACGTCGTTACCGACGATGCACTTAAGGTTAGCATGGCATGTCTCTACCTCGAGGACACCGCTATGGTATGGTGGAGGAGGAGACAAGGGGACATAGAGAAAGGCACTTGCACCATAGACACTTGGGCTGAATTCAAGGGTGAGCTCAAGAAGCAATTTTATCCTAGCAATGTGGAAGAAGAGGCCAGGGGTAGGCTAAGGCGTCTTCAACACAAGGGAAGCATTCGCGAGTATGTGAAGGAATTCACCGAGGTACTGCTTGAGATCCCTGACTATCCTGATAAAGAAGCTTTCTTTGCCTTTATGGATGGACTGCAACAGTGGGCTAAACTTGAGATCCAGAGACGTGGTGCTCAAGACTTGACCACCGCTATCTCCATTGCCGAGTCCCTTATTGAGTTCAAGAAACCCGAGAAGCCAAAGCTGAAAGATAAGGGCGGTAAGGGAAAAAGTGGGGGAGAGCATCACCGAGGCAGGGAGACCACGGACAAGTCAAAGGTTCCCAAGGAGTACAAAGCTGGAGAAAGGCCATCACTTAAATGCTTCTTTTGTGAAGGACCACATAAAGCCAGGGATTGCCCAAAGAAGGCTAAACTTTCAGCATTGATCGAGGAAAGGGAGGAACGGGAACGAGAAGAGGAGAAAGTAGGATCCCTACAACTCCTCAATGCAATTAAGGCAAAGGTGGAGATGCCCAAGTCCGGAAGGAAGGGACGGTTATTTGTGGAAACCGAGATTGGAGGACATACCGTCAAAGCACTTGTGGACACGGGAGCTTCCAATAACTTCCTTAGAGTGGAAGAGGCTAAAAAGTTGGGCATTCACTACCAAGGAGAACGTGGTTGGCTTAAGGCAGTCAATTCAGAACCGAGGGCTACCTTTGGAGTTGCTCGCGATGTCAAGGTAAGCCTGGGCGATTGGAACGGCCTCGTAGACTTCTCCATTGTCACCATGGATGACTATCCAATTGTCTTGGGTATGGAATTCATGGACAAGGTTAAGGCCGTGCCAATCCCCTTTGCCAACACGATGTGCATCTTGGAAGAAGGTAACACCCGACTAGTACCTCTAGAACGGGAAACTCAACTCCGAGAGAAACAGATTTCGGCCATGCAACTCTCCAAAGGCATAAAGAAGAAGCAGCCCACGTATCTAGTTGCTTTGGAAGAAGAAGCAGTAGCCTCGCCAACTAAAAACCTCCCGAGGTGTATTGAGCATGTCCTAGAAGAATTCAAGGACATGATGCCGCCCGAGTTGCCCAAGAGGTTGCCACCAAAGAGAGAGGTGGACCACAAGATAGAGTTGGTGCCTGGTGCCACACCACCTGCGGCAGTGCCTTACCGTATGGCGCCTCCGGAGCTTGAGGAACTTAGGAGGCAATTGAAGGAGTTGGTGGACATGGGATATATCCGTCCATCAAAAGCACCTTATGGAGCCCCGGTATTGTTCCAAAAGAAGCATGATGGGTCACTTCGGTTATGCATCGACTACCGGGCGCTTAACAAGATCACGGTGAAGAACAAGTACCCAATCCCACTTATTGCCGATCTCTTTGATCAACTTGGCCAGGCTCGTTGGTTTACCAAGTTGGATCTAAGGTCGGGATATTATCAAGTACGGATAGCCGAGGGAGACGAACCAAAGACAACATGTGTCACGAGGTATGGTTCGTATGAATTTCTTGTGATGCCTTTCGGACTCACAAACGCACCAGCAACATTTTGCACCCTCATGAATCGAGTCCTACAACCGTTCTTGGACAAGTTCGTGGTGGTATACTTGGATGACATTGTCATTTATAGCAAGACGTTGGAGGAGCACGTGAAGCATCTTAGGCAAGTCTTCCAAGTCCTCAGGGAGAACGAGTTGTATGTCAAGAAGGAGAAATGTGCCTTTGCTCAACAGGAAGTAACTTTCCTAGGGCACATTGTCGGAGGGGGCAAACTACGGATGGATGAGTCCAAGGTGCGTGCTATACAGGAATGGGAGCCGCCAAAGAAGGTACCTGAACTTCGTTCTTTCCTTGGATTGGCCAACTATTATCGAAAATTCATCAAAGGCTACTCTGCGATAGCCGCTCCCCTCACTGATCTTTTAAAGAAAAACCGAGTATGGGATTGGGATGATAAGTGTCAAGCCGCTTTTGAGGAGCTGAAAGCAGCCGTGATCAAGGAACCGGTGTTGGCCTTGCCTGACCACACCAAACCATACGAGGTACAAACGGATGCTTCAGACTTTGCTTTAGGAGGAGTCCTAATGCAAGAAGGTCATCCAGTGGCTTACGAGAGTCGTAAGCTTAATGATGCAGAACGGCGTTACACAGTCCAAGAGAAGGAGATGACGGCCGTGGTGCATTGCCTGAGAACGTGGAGACATTATTTGCTGGGTACCAAGTTCATTGTGAAAACCGATAATGTCGCCACAAGTTACTTCCTTAAGCAGAAGAAGCTTACACCAAAGCAGGTAAGGTGGCAAGCCTTCTTAGCAGAATTCGACTTTGTGATGGAATACAAGCCAGGAAAAGGGAACGTCGTGGCCGACGCATTGAGTAGAAAGGCCGAGCTTGCCTCCATCACTAGCCCGAGTTTCCCTTTGGTTGATCGAGTCAAGGAGGGACTAAAGCAAGACCCACAAGCCAAAAGTTTGATGGAATTGGCAAGTCAAGGGAAGACACGCCGGTTTTGGCTTGAGGATGGGGTGCTCATAACCAAAGGAAACCGAGTGTACGTGCCAAAATGGCAAGGCTTAAGGAAGGAGATCATTAAGGAGTGCCATGACTCGAGGTGGGCTGGACATCCCGGAGTTCGACGCACGATGGCACTCATTGAGCGAGCATACTTTTGGCCCCAGATGCGAGATGATGTGGAGCTCTACGTGAAGACTTGTCTTGTGTGTCAGCAAGACAAGGTGGAACAACGCCCCGTTTCTGGCTTACTAGAGCCACTTCCGATTCCCGAGAGACCATGGGAAAGTATTTCCATGGACTTCATCACTTGTTTGCCGAAGACAGAAGGATGCAGCAACATTATGGTGGTGGTGGACCGGTTTAGCAAGTATGGAGTGTTCATACCAGTCCAAACCAAATTCACTGCAGAAGATGCTGCAAAGTTATTCTTCAAGTTCGTGGTGAAGTATTGGGGCATACCAAAGACTATTGTGAGTGATCGGGACACTCGCTTCACAGGAAGATTTTGGATGGAGCTCTTCAAAATTATGGGGTCCGAACTTAACTTTTCCACAAGCTTTCACCCGCAGACCGATGGCCAAACGGAGAGGGTGAACGCTTTACTCGAATTATACTTGAGGCACTACGTAAGTGCCAACCAGAAGGATTGGGTCAAGCTCTTGGACATTGCCCAGTTTTCATACAACTTGCAGAAAAGTGAATCAACTGGGTCAAGTCCGTTCGAGTTAGCCACGGGGCAACAACCGATGACTCCGCACACTTTAGCTGTTGGCTATAAAGGCCCGAGTCCTTCAGCTTTCAAGTTTGCCAAGGGGTGGCATGAAAAATCAGACATGGCGAGGGCGTACTTAGCTAAGGCCGCGAAAAAGATGAAGAAGTGGGCCGATGCTAAGAGGAGGCACCTAGAGTTTGAGGAAGGTGACTTAGTCATGGTGAAACTCCTTCCTCATCAAAGCCGGAGGTTCGCCAAGGTTCATAAAGGGCTAGTGAGGCGCTATGAAGGACCGTTTCCTATAGAGAAACGCATCGGTAAGCTAGCCTATCGCTTGACTCTACCTTCACACTTGGAGATGCATCCTGTTTTTCACGTAAGTCTACTGAAGCCATACAACGAAGACAAAGATGAACCAAGTAGAGGTGAGTCTAGAAGAGCCCCTACAGCAATTACTACGGTGCCAGAACGGGAAGTTGAGGAAATCCTCGCGCACCGAGTAATACCGAGACGTGGGAGTCATCCGAGCTACATTGAATACTTTGTTAAATGGAAAGGGTCTCCCGATAGTGAAGCAAGCTGGGAACACGAGCTGGCTTTATGGGACTATAAGGAGAAGATTGAGGCATACAAGAGGGATGCGCCGAGGACGTCGCCACATTAAGTGGGGGAGAATGTAACGCACCGCTCATGTTTTGCCCAAGATACACAAAGGCTCGCGACCCAGAATTGTCCAAAGGTGTCCACAAAAGTCTTGGGTAAGTCTGGAACTCTCTAGAAATGTGTGGAGCTTGTTGGGGAAGCTTGGAAAGTTCCAGAACACTATAGATACTTGTGGAGACACCTAACCCCTTGTAAATATCTAGATATTTTTGTAGAGCATTCTAGATACGACATTGTAACCGTCGGATCAAGTAGATCTTAGCCGTCCATTGAGGAGGTGGAGAACTATAAATACCCCCTCCCCCTCATTCATTTGACACACTCAAGAAAGTGAGAGTGGTGTAAGTACTTTGAGAGATCAATACAAAGTTCTTTCTTTGAGTCTCTTGTTCCTTCGTGAGTAGGCTGACTAGCAACTTAAGGCAAGAAGTTTGCTAGGCCGCACGGTTCGTTGGAATTGCGACCAAGTCCGTGACAATGTCTGTGGGCAATTCCAAGTAACAGCGAAGCAAGCTTTTCAGGACCATCCAAATTTGAGTTATTGTTGGAGCCTCGTTGTACCTGCAAATCGCATGCCATACTTCATGTCTAGACCGTTTGGAGAATGGATGCAGGAGAACCTCAGCACGAAGAACTCTGGAGCAACTTGGAGCATCACTTTTGGCTTGCTATGTTGGAAATCCTGGACAGTCCGAAATTGGAAGCTTTTTAAGTTTTAACCGGGCAGAATTTCAAGCACACCGTGTTGTAAATGAAGTTATTGCAAAGGCTGACTATAGCCAGGGCTTCAGACACAACAACCAGTAGCTTTTGATGTTTGTTTTGTCCTGTTTTTCACTCTTCGTAAACCTCTGTAAATATTTTCATCTGTAATGCATGTCTCATTCCCAAAAAAATTAGAGTTATTGTTGTCTCAATCTCAAACATGTGGATTTTTTTTGTGTGAATAGTACGGGCCCATCTCATTATTTCAATATCAAGAAATTTCTCATTTATTGAGGAGGTTCTCAAAAACATTAAAAACTTCACTCATCTCAAAACTATGATTAGCAAGATAGCCTACATATGTTTAAATTTCACTTGTTTAAAACTATCTAGCTCAATATTTATACTTTTTAACAAACTAGAATTAGCCTCTCTATCATCTTTTTACCCGTGCAACATATTAACAATAAAAATAAAATCACATTCAACAATAAAAAATTTAATACTAAAATTTTTTGCAATTCTTAAACCTATCATGACTCTCCAAATTCCAGCCTACATAGCAGATCATGAGCCCAACTTCTTAGGCCCTGTTTGGTAGAGCGTCAGAAATCACTTTATAAACACGTTTCATGTAAGCTAAGATAAAACTCTTCTCACATATTTACGTCATATTTTATAAATCACAATTAAAAAGTTATTTATAAACTATTCCAAACGGACAGCCAACCTTTTATGCCATCTTCCATTACAGTCACAAATCAATCCACCACACCATGCAAGATGATTGTTCCCCCTTGGCCGCTCTATCAGTGTTAAGCCTCATCCATCCCTCCATGTGCATTTTCCATCTGATATTCCTTTCATGTTTCCTTCCCCCCATGCCACCATATTTCCCCAAAGTAAACAAAGTTTCATTTACATCATGATCAATTTTCATTTTTGGATTCTCTGGCAATCTAAACTCATTCTCAAATATACTCCTGTTCCTCCAATTCCACGGCAGGCAACAAGTAAACCCAAATGCAATCACCAACCTTTTTTCACTTATTCTGAAATTTCATACGTACCAGTCTTTACCATTCAATTTATAAATGTCTGAACTGAAATCAGATTCATCCAACTGGACGCAAACCCTCCTTGCAAGACCACCATCCCTCAATACATGCATGAGAAATTCCTCCTCGTCATTGCATTTATAACAGCAATCCACATAAATACTTGCCCCGTTTTAGGTCCCTTCCACTTCCAGACTTTATTCCACGTAACATCATTCATGCCAGCTTCATGTTTCATTTTCTGGCACATTTCAGCAACAACACAACTATTATGAGGAATTTTAATTATGATGCGCTGGCCGCTAAGTTTACGAAGGACTGATTATGCAATTTTGTGGTCAAGAGATATTTATCGAAAATACATAGGAGATACAAGGTCAAAAAAAAAAAAAGGAGATACTTAGTGTCACTGAGACAGAAAAATATTGGCATTAAAACTCTAAATTACATGTGCAACTTTAATTTGGATCATTAGATATGATATCTTTGTCGGAAAAAAATGCTATGTAGATTACAATATGTTCCAAATTTTATAAAAATAATGAAATTAGTATCACAGGCATCTATGCCACATATTGCTATTTAAATAATCTTGATCGGAACATTATGATAAATTGATAGGCTATATTTTTAACTATTTTCTTAGAACATTTATATATTTGCTTGTAATTGCTTTTTAGATGTTATTACTTTCGGTTTTTAATATAAGAACTAAATAATTAATTTGAGAATTAAAAAAATAATTAAATTAGCTAATTGTAACAAATATATATTGACTAAATTACTCTATTTAATTATGTGCATTAGAATTGTTCTTTGATGATAACCCCTTGCAATCAATAATTTAGAAAAGAATATTATAAATTTGAAAGATAACATAGATTGAGATTTTATATTTATGACTAAATTAAATCTTTAACTAATTTTTATATTGATGACTGGATCTCTACATCACATGGGGTGGCTATTCAATTGATGTTAATGAGTTTTTTTGCTGGTTGTTTTTTCTTGATCCTTCTTTATATGGTAAAAAAAAAGTTAATAAATTAATTTAAAATTTGATTAAATTTAATATTTTAATTCATGTCATTTTGACTTAGTTATAACTTAGTTATTAATTTTAACTCATGCACCTTAATTTCTATGGTTTGGCTAAAATATGCATGTGATCTTTTAACTTTGTAAAATGTTTCAATTTGATCTTTTAATTTCAAAAAGTATATTTTTAGTTCTTTAATCCTAAAATTGTTAGTCGTAAATAATATTTTTTTATAACAATCATGATTATTTTGAAAATTAAAGTCAATATATTAGTATTTGAGAATATTTTATAAACATTCAAAATCTCAATATCATCATTTTTTGTTGTTGATGATTTTGAGGTTGAAGGATTAAAAACATGCCTTTTAAAGTTAAGGAACTAAACTGATACCTTATATAAAGTTAAAAAAAATAAAAATATGCTTTAGCCTTATATTTTTAATTATTTAAAATTTTAATTCCTAAATTTTATAAAATATATAATTTTGCATTTTAAATTTTGATTCTCGGGTATATCGAGTAAGATCCACTTTACCAGATTACTTTTTTTTTTTTTTTAATACAAAAGGCAGCAAAGCTTGACATTTAATAAAAGCTACTATGCCAAACCCCCACTCCCTTGTTCTTATCATGCGTGGTTTTCACAAAATTCATCAGTCAATTCTTTCCTTATCGTGTTGCAATTCTTTCGCTTTCATGTGATTGCACATAGAAAAATTAAAATTAAAAATTTAAATTCTTATGTAGTAATATTTTATTGAAATATATTTTTGATTATATTGTAAAGCATACTAAAAATAAAGAATATATATCCAATAAAAAAATTGTTCACCTTATTAATTTTTATTTTTGCCAGCAAGGAAAAAAAAACTGGAACACGACATTATTTAATTATTTTTAACCACATTAAGTATATTGAAAAACTGAAATTTGGAAAAAAAGAGAGGAGAGAATTGCAATAAGATCTCAAGAAAAAAACTTATTCATGAAAAAATCTCTTGATAATTGAATAGCTTGTAATGATAAGATTCAGGACATGAATTGATAATGTGATAATTCTCCCAAATTTTTCGACCAAATTGCGTGATAAAAAGATGGAAGAAACAACGGACACACATGATTTTTTTGAAAAAGGAAGAGCACAGAACTAGCCGTTACAAATCACAATAGTTCTAAGGTGCTTCCCAACGGCCATATTCCGGCCCCGCAAAAGTCCCAACCAACGAATACGCGGGCATGACCGTTCGGCCTGGGAACTCTGGCTCTATATAATGAGCAAGCAAGCGCTAGAGGTGGGCACACATCTAGATCGATCCACAATAACTCAAACTATCACCCTCTCCTCGGAAATGGGCATTTCCGTGAACAGTCAGTCAGCAAGCTCGATCACTCGACATTGCCACACCTACAAGGTCTTCCTTTTCTGCAACTACATACTCTTGGGTGCAGCATCAAGTTGCATCTTTCTCACCCTATCGCTTCGCCTCATCCCCTCTGTCTGTGGCTTCTTCCTGATTCTTCTCCACGTCCTGACCATTGCAGGAGCTGTCTCAGGATGTGCTGCAGCTTCGGCTGGGGCTAGCCGGTGGTACTCTGCTCATATGGTAGCCACCGTGCTAACAGCCATATTCCAGGGTTCTGTTTCTGTTCTCATCTTCACAAGAACTGGGGATTTTCTTGGTCAGCTGAAATCCTATGTGAGAGAAGAGGACGGTTCTGTCATACTCAAATTGGCCGGTGGGTTAAGTATTTTGATATTTTGCCTGGAGTGGGCTGTTCTGACGCTCGCTTTCTTCCTCAAGTATTACGGCCACGTTAATGGTGATTCTGGCGCCAATACCATGGCTATGAGGAGTGCCAAGGTGCAGCAGGAGGAGGATTTGAAGGATTGGCCATGGCCTTTCCAGGTCTAACAATTTGCTTCTCCTTACAACTTCCATCATTCATTAATTTGTTGGTCTCACCCGTGTATTTACAGTTCCTCTTGCAAGTTCATGACAGATCAATGTTCAACTATTTTCTATTACCATTCATATACGGCTTCCATTTATTGGTTTTTAGGGGGCCAGATTTCAAATATATTTGATTGAGGTTTGTAATTTCTCCAGAGAGTAAATCGCACTACCTGTCTCTCCCTTCAGAAGTTCTCATCGGTGATTGTTAAGATTATAGTTGTTACTACTACCATGATGATAATTTAGCTTAAACGATGCCCCTTCATTCAATTGTCAATTTAAAACTACAGAAAGCGCCCGACAGATCAACGAAATCATGCCCAAGACGGCGAACTGAAGGCATCTAATTTTGACTTAATACGCCTATTCTTACACCGCCTTGCTAAATTAATTTGAGAACATTTTTACTCCAAACACCTCCTAAGTGAAAGCTACACAGGCTTCGATTCCTAACAACTTTGAATAACAAGTCATAGATTAGCGCATGCCATGGGTCCAGGAGTAAAGAACTTGAACTATGCTATCGTTTTTATCAAGTTTCCGCCAAGTCCATGCACAAAGGTAAAGATCGTACAGTATTCACAAGGAAATCCCATTCGGATGTCAGGGACTAAAGTGGTGAAGTTTCACCGGTGTGCGCGCTATCCCCAGAAGGAGGCAAACACCTTTTCGAGAAGAAGGTGGTGATACTCCTGGCTCCCCTGTTGCTCTTTTCTGCATACCCACCAGGGTAAAGTGCCAAGCCAAGCCTAACCAAAACTTCTTTCTTCACCTGCATAATAATTCAGCTAACTTAGAAATCAAGAGTCAATCAGAGGGTGTACGTTTTCCATCCAAAGGGAGCAAGCAATCATTTTGGAATAGGATTCACTAATTCAACATTCAAATTTTTCAACTCAGGCAACCAGTAAAACATTGGCTAAAAAGAACGGCATCCAGCAAAATACAATGGGATCCATAAAATCTGTTCATCCATTGCGAGACTAAAAATTGCTTTCATATACCTTTAAAAGCATTTTCATGGTCACCAAAATTTTCAGCTAGATTAGTACAAGAATCGCTTCATTCTGCAGGCCATAAAGTATAACCAACCATTGGAATCCAAGTTATGTGTGTTATGTTTATAATGAAAGAATCTCTACATCTTGCGGATCTTACAAAAGGATCAGCTAAAGGCTCATCTGAATCCAATTTACGTGTTATGTTAATAATAACCCCCCAACAAATGCCAAACTAGCCAAAATTTCCTTCTGAAGTGTGGTGCTTCTCGGTTAATACTTGGCTCCCAACTGGATAGCTCCCTACATTAATGTTCTAAAAGAAAAATGTTTAGGCTGCACCAGTCATGCACAGATTTAGACACCTATGCAATTTTGGCTGGTTGTCGGTAATTACTTTTTCTAAGTATATTTATGATCCGCCATTTTCTCATCATGAAACTTATCAACAGTTGCAGAACATTAGAATCTCCACCGTTAAAATAAATTGATTGAGGTATATCACACAATCACAAACCTGCAGACGGTTGTCAACATAATTCGATACTTCACGCAATTTATTTCTTAGGAAAGACTTTGAGACAGCAGGGAACTTGTGTTGCAAAGACTCTAAGACCTTATTTATGTCCTCAGAACAAGTCTGAATCGCAGTAACCTGGAAAAATTGAGAGAAAATAAGGCAAAATAAGTATATGCCTGAGAAGTTTGCATTGTATGCCACAAAATCAGCTGATGCCTGATGATCTTCCCGACTAGACCCATCACAAGCATCTTAACGGAAATTGAACAATCTATCGTTTTAAAATCACAGTAACTTTCAAAACACCAAATTAACATCTCTATTATCTTTAGCAACTCACAATTTCAACTGCATGCCATTGTATCTAGCCACTTATACTAGCTGAAATGCATGACTAACAGTTCTAGGCAGATCTGAGTCTGGTGTCTAGCCAAAATTATAATTCTTTTTTTTTTTTTAAATTATTTAAGAGCTGGAATGGATAGCTTACAATAATAAGTAGGTCTGACTCTGAAATTTCTTCCGCAAAATAGTTTGTAGCAGCAATTTTACCAGTAGAGAGGCAGGCTTCTTGGTCCTCATCTTGTATTTTATCCACACATATTTGTATACATGAGCCACCAGGTATTAGGCGCATACTCAAGGCTTGCAGGCACATAAGCTCTGGCTTAGGGTTACCACTAAGATTGTGACTCAATAACATACAGTCCTTATCATGCATCAAATTTGTTATTATCAAGGGCTGATTTTTTCGAAGAGCATGCTCTGTCAAATTGTTCAGATATTTCTGCTGTCGAAGAACTGTACAGAACTCAGTTTCTATATCTTTACATCCAGTTGAGCTCCCAGCACCCTCAATGTCAATGTCAATATCAGTTTCTGATCTATCCAAATGTGCACCCTACATTCAGATACATAAGAAAACTGGATTCCGGCACATACTTTTCTATGTAAACATCCAAATGCAACTTCATTTAAGGGGACAAAAACAAAAGATTTACCTCATCTTCAGAGAGATATCCATCAGGCACAAAAAATCCATCTTCACTTTCATCATCAGATTTTGAACATTCCTCTAAACTGTCCTCTTCATCTTTATCACAATCTGAAAGACTTTCACCAGGATCCTCCTAGACAATTGAGAATGTTGGTATTAGATGATATCCATCCTATATTATTCAAATTAAAAATGGAAGTTCAGAGTACCTCTTCCCATTCCTCATCACTGCTGATATCATAATCCAGGTTTGGGTCCTTCCTAAAGGGATGGCGTGGCCCAACAACATGACTAGAAACACATCAAAACGTATAAGCAATCTCAAGAATAAGACAACACAATTACTGATCAACAGTAATTCTGAGATGAGGGGTCTAAATCTACGTTAAAGTAAAATTTAAATATTCATGAGCATGTAAGAGATAGACAGAGAACATTCGGGCAAAATGCATATGCTACTACCATTTCTAGACTTGCATTAAAAGTCATCAAGGCAGCAACAAACATACAACCATAATGACAACTGCAATGCAGATATAACCAAGCAGTCCATTTTTGAAGGGCCATGTTTGGGGAAGGAAAAAAGAACTCAGTGAACTCTAGATGCCTAGGCAAGATAATTCTGACTACTGTTTGCTTAGTAGGAGTACTTTTAACCAATGAATCAATGACAAAAGACATCAAGGGCTGAGGAATACGCAATGAGAAAGACCCAAGTAGCATGATATCCTTGGTCCCACATATAGCAGTATTAGATTTTCCATAAGATGTATAAGTGAATTATTTTGCTCACTTAAATAGCTAACTCTGGAGACAGGGTTCTCCATCTAGCTTGAGTACCCATCAATTGGTATCAGAACTAATGGTTAATAGTTGCACAAAAGCCTATCTACAAAACCTTCTGTTTGGTGGAGGGTTCTGAGTGACAAGAAAGTCAAGAGTCATAGAGTGTAGCCACTAGGATGTTGGCCCTCGAAGGGGGGCAATTGATGGAGACTAAAGTGATATCCCAAGTCCTGCATAAAGTAGGATGGAATGATCTGTATGGTATTTAAATGAAATAATTCTCCCATCTCAACGATTAACAAATACCTATAGGAGACGAATTCCCATCCCAATTAAGTACCCGTCATGTAGAAAGCAATAGGGTGAGTCAATAGCAATGCATAGGTCACTTAATTTAATAAATTATATTAAGCAATTAAATAAAGGCCAAAAAGGCAATGAAGTACATTAGGGGTATAATTTGATGGAAAATATAACTAGATGATACAAAACAACTTCTAACACATGAAGTAATCATATCCATTATAATCATTAACAATTAGAAAAAGATGCGCATGAAGAGCAGTAAAACTTTTGAGATATTGACTTCTAGGTAAGGATTTAAGACCAAGAGATGTGCACTGGAATCCAACCCCAATAATTCGGGAACTAACCTTTTCTTGGGCCACATACCATAAAAGGCAGGTTTATGGCTATTATCAAACTGTAGCAACTGTTTTCCATGACAACACTTCTTGATTTCCAGAAGGGAATCATCTGGATTCATCATGCATGATAGGATGTCAGAATTATTTCCTCCCAATCCATCTACCTGCTTATCCACACCCGGCTCTTCATGATGAGATACTACTCTAGTAGCTGTCAGCTTAAGCTCCTTAAAAAGTTCAATCTTCGGTTTTTGACGTAAGCCCCAGCCAAATTTTCTGTTTGAGCGAATTGACTGACCTAAACTATGCCATGACGAAAAGTGGAACCTGCATAGTTGGACATTTTCTTGAGATCGAACAACCCAGATTTGGGGGCCCAAAAAAACTTGCAAAGATCCCAGTAGTTGTCAGCTTAAGCTACTTTTTGAAAGAATAATTTAAGAAAAGAAAAAAACTTACTTGCGAAGATCCTCAATACTAAACTCACTACTTGATGTAAGACTGTGATCCATTGATTGTGTAACAGACCCAGATAAAATTCCACTCTCTCCATTAGATGTGTTTGCTTTAGCTGAGAACGAGTCATTCTTGCATGAGGGGCTGGTTTTGCTTCTTTTAAGAAAACGCTCCATTATAGAAGCTTGCTTTTGTAATGAACGCTTCTTTTTCAATTCAGCTTCTTCTTTCTGCTGACGCCGTTGATCCTTGTCACTGTCTTCTAGCTGCTTTCTGTGCTGTTTTCTCTTTTCAAACCCATCATTTTCACATCTTTCATCTTTTCTTGCCTCTCTTTGTGGAACATTTTCCTGCAATAGTAGAGCAGTTGGGGGAAAAGACAGTCTTTAGCAATCAAAAGAGATTAATCAACATTACATACATGAACACGAAGTTAGAAGATTAGAGTGATTATAATATAGACTCTGGAAGGCTGCATCAAATATAATCTAATGAAACCGATAAACACATTATTCTATCACCAAGTCAATTCCCTTCCTAATTAAACTTCCTGCAGAAACCTTTTGCTTTTCTTCTGTCAATATCTCCACCACCTTGGCCAACAGAAATCTTTAACAAGAAAATTTCCATAGAATGCCTATGCTGGAAAGAACCTGTACCAATATACACCAGATAAGAGGATAAAAACAGCAAATACTTACACTGGGCAACATTTCCCTTTGCATTTCACTGACAACATAATTGCCCTCATTTTCAATCCCTCTTCTATTTCTCTCCAACTGTTTAAGTAGCAATTTCTCTTCTCTCCTTGCTTCCCTCCTAGCCCTAAAATTATAATGTAAGTAATTAAATCAAAAGTTCTATATATCTTACGGGACAGTCATACACGTATATATATATATCCAGAATACTATGATTACGTACATGTCAACACTGTTCTTCTGCAGTAAGCCATCCACGAACAATCGGATGTCTGGCTCAGTAAAGGCTTTATCAAGCTTCTCTGATGCCTTTACTAAGCTCTGTTTGTACATCTGTTCACTCTCTGACTTCGTCAGTATGGCTATCATTTCTGAAAAGGAGACAGTAGCATTATAAAATAGATAGCACGTGAGCAAGTATTCCTTCTACTAACTGGAAAAATGCTACAATATAGAAATTTCTTAAACCATCCAATCTACAGCCTCATGGGGATAAAACCAGAAATAGAACAATTGGTAAAAGAGGGATATAAATAGTTATTCTTAGAGAGGAATAGAGATAAGAAACTACTTTAAGAAGTTTTAATATAATTATCATCATTTATTCGTTTCATAAAATGTACTTCTATGATCAAGGTAAGTAGATGCATCTTTAAATACTGTATTAAAGACTTAAGGGGGATGGGTGTTTCGTAACGAGCATGGAAAAGCGTTCCTTTTCATTGTATCAAAAAACAAAATATGTAATTTATTATACACATTTTATGTATCATAACAACATTAAAGGAAACAGGAAGAAATTTTTAAAGGGGCGACGTAAAAATTTTAGGTGGTTAGAGATAATTTTTTAAAATAAAAAATATTAGTTGCACGCAAGATACATTTAAGCGGGGAAATAAGGGGAACGACTACCCCTGAAAGCTACAAACTGGAATTGTCCCTGCAGCTTCAGTACTCAAAAGATCATTCGATATAAAAACAGATCTAGATGTGATAAAATTCACAGTCCACAAGGATCCAGAACCTAGCAAGAAAATAGGAAAAACTAAAATGTTCATGGGGGCACTAGGCAGTGCCTCCATTTTTTTCTTTCTTTGGGGGGGGGGGGGGGCTAGGAATAGCTACATCGAAATGAGAAGATACGTATCATCTCCATCTGACAATTTCCATACATAATCACCATGGTGATGCTCAAAGTTAACAGCAAATCACGAATTGCAATATGTTTCTTTCAATGAAAATGACAGATAATTCGTTCAATCTTGAATATAGTGGGTGGCCAAAGCTAGCCAGAAGAGCATGGAAATGCAGTACCAGAAATAGCCATAATTCTCTCATGGATCTTCCTGCGGCAAGTTCTACGAACAGTGAAATGTTTCCGAACAGAAATTGGTATCAATTTCACATCCCTTGTCTGCATGATTCTTAAGTTAATCAATGTACCAGTACAGATAATTTAAGGTACACAAGAATCGAGCAAAAAGACAAAAGTATGTACCAGCATCTATAAGTCGACCTAAAGACGTGTGGCTGAATAGTATTTAGGTGAAAGCAGTTAACGACGATGAATCGGTAAGTAGATCCAAAGAAAAATAAAAAAAAATGCATTGAACAACTAAATGAATGCTCACTACGCATGATAATGATGAAGATAACTACCCAAAAATTGAAGAAAATGAAAATCAAAGGGATAGAGTACACAGTCTAGTGTATACAATTGAGACTATCAAATCTGATTTTACTGAAGCACACAAATGAACAAATTAAAAGGTTACAAGTTTATAAAAATATGAAAAGCCAGGAAAATAATACCTCCCAACACCAAAAACATGATTCAGAATCGTCCTCCAGTACATCAGCATCAGCATTGGGCACACCATACATCAGCCTCTGCCCCACGAAAAGCACACTACTTTTTACCGACGCATATGTCACCGGCTCGAAGGCAAGCCTGCTTTCTGCCTTCTTTAACTTGCTGTAAATTTGATCAACAAGCCTCGTTAAGGGAAGCTCGCTCTCTTCCATCAAGACCGCGATTACCGCATTTCTCGAAGCACACTCGCTCAGCTCGACGTCCACTTTTCGATCCTTGACCTCCTTGTAGTATTCAAAAAGTCCGTCAAGTTCCTTCTGAAGAGCCTCGATGTGGGCTTCTTTCTCTTTGGCGCTCAAATTTACCAGTGATAATGTGGGCCTTTTCCTCTTCCGGATATTTCTGGAGCGAGCATGACTGTTTGGTTGTTGGTCTTCCTTAGTAACTTTAACATCAGTGTCAACTATGGCTGCATCTGCCATTCTCACGCCCCCTCAGCACTCCCACACCAGAAGAAAGGGAAAGAAACCCCGCCAAACGAAAAAAAAGAAAACAGAGGGAGAAAAAGGAAAATCCTTGCCTTTAATCAGACGCCGACAAAAAAACGAAATGCCAGCCAAGTCATCGGAGATCTGTGGTAGAAAAAAGCGGAGATGGATGCCCTCGCTTTGAGATTCAAAGTTCAAGCCCTAAGCCTCTAATACCAGTTTCAGAATGGCGCAGTTTGTAGAATATGAAATGACCGGAGTGGGGAATCGTTTTTCGCGCCAAGCAGTTTTGGGTCCAATTGCGAATGTAATAGCGCGCATTTTCCCCCCAACCGGTACTTTGCATTTTGACGCGTAGAAAGATTTTTTTTTTTTGGGCCACTGCGACATACTGCGGTTTTTAATATAAGATCCTGTTTAACTTTTATTTTGGTCTTAAGACCACATCCATTTTGTCTTTCATATTTATGCATTTTTTTCAAGATAGTCCTTCTAATAATTATAATTCTAGCTAATATAGTTGATTAGTAAAGATATTTTAGGAAAGACAATACCTATTTATTACAAATAACTAACATAACTTCTTTCCTTAATCTCCTCAAATTAGTCAAATGGATCTTATAATTAGGACCGGAGGTAGTATCATGGGTTAGACTTGCAGGTCGAAAAATAACCGGTCAAAGTTAGCTAAAAATCAACCTATTAGCAAATAAATTTTTTAACTAGCACATAACTTATTGTGGGTTAGAATGCTAACTCATGGATTAACCCGCATTTATTTTTTTTGGTATCTTTTAAATTTTATTAATTATTATAATTATATTATTATATTTTATATCCTATCTAAAAATTTTAAAAAATACTGATATCATTTATTTGGTTTCTTCAAGTTTGAGGGAAAAATAAAAATTTCCTTATATTCTTTTTATATTGTAAAATAAAAAAATATTAAAAAAAATAAAAAAATAAAAAAAATAGTTGGCAGGTTAGCTGTCAACCTACCATGGCAGGTTAGCCAATCTGCCATTACACGAAGCTTTTTCAACTTGCATTGCCTAACCTTAGCCTGCTATGGGTTGGCCTATATTACCATTTCTAACAAACAAATTTTTTTAGTAAAATTAAATTATCATAGATATTTATTATTTTTATACCAAGAAGCTAATGTTTCTCTAAATTTTCATAGCAAAGAAAATTATATAATGTTTAAATCACATAAATATTAATAATAAGATGACAAAATAGAAAAATAATATAGAAGAGTATAGATCAGTTCTTCAACCAATAGGCTATTTGTTTTAGGTTATAATACTTTTACCTAACTTGAGACAAAACTTGGCTCAAGCATACTACCACGCACATAAAATCATTTCTAAAAAAAAACAAGTCCAAACACCCTTAAAGTCACATGCAATGGATTGAAATTTGAAAAAAAAAAACAAATGGAAGGATTTTTTTTCCATCTAAGAACTGATAGGGTTTGTAGAAGATACTCTTTTATGTACTAAATTCCAAGGTTGAAATGCATGAGTAAAAACTCTTGTTACAAGGAGAAAGCTCACAACACAAATTATTTTCTTTTGGATAAAAAATCAATTATAAATTAAAGATTAGTACATAATTATAGTTACATCATAAAACAACTCACCTAAAAATTCACATGATAATACATAAAAACACAAAAACAACCTACAACAACTATTCAAACAAAAGCATAAACTAAAACCTCCCTTAGATTAGATTGAAAAACTAAATAATACAAAAAAAAACCCCAACAATATGCTATTAATGCCCACTTCAAAAGGGCAAAGACCATTATCACTAGAACAAGTTCGTGTGTATTGACGACAATTGGCATTTACGGTTAAGGGTCTTGGGTTTAGGGTTTTAGGGTTTAGAGTTTAGTGGTTTACGGCTTCAAGTATTGGGTTTGGGGTTCACGGCATCGGGCTCGGGCTCGGGGCTCGGGGCTCGGGGCTCGGGGCTTTAGGATGTACGGTTTTAGGGTTTAGGGTTTACCGTAACACCTTTACTTTATGCCAAATAACTAACCAAATAGAAGCGAATGGAATCAAATTCGATGGCCTAAAGTTTGGAAAACTTAACTTTGAAAAATTTTGTTCTTAAGTTACTATTTACCACAACCCATAATATGGTCAAACTTTGAAAAATCATAATTAATTTTAAAAAAATTGAAATTGAGTGATTCCAAGTTCCATTAGAAGCTGTTTGGATTATATTTTGTGAAAAAATAGTTGCTGGATGAATTGTCTTTAAATTCGAGCCCAGTTTAATTTCTAAAAAAAATATTGTTTATATGGTTATTTTTTAATTTTTCAGTATATTTACCTAATTTTGGATAGGCATAACTTCTTGTACAAATATCTAATTCAGGCGTGTTACCACTTATTTTAAAGAGAAAAATGAGATCTATTTGTCTGTAAAATTTTGTTACCTAACTCACTCGATTGGTTAGAATCATGTTGGTCAAAGTTTGATCCCAAAACATTGACTTTTATCCCCCCAAATGTTTGCCTTTTCATACTTAAGCTCTAGCTAGCCATACAATCCATTCATCCACATAATTAGGATAATAGCATACTTTGGCACATAATTGCATCAGACTATAACATAAGATCATCCTAAAAGGCTTAATTTACAAATATCCACATAATTCCAAGAAAGGATCGAAGCCATATAAAGTTTCATAACATCAAGTATTCTTTCATGCATTGATCACTTCCTTGCCTTTTCCCTTTGATGTTTTAGGCTCTAGGGTTTGTTAAATATGGGAGGGGTTAGATTTATAGGAATCTTAGTAGCATAGCATTACATTTGCAATATTACACTCAGGCAAAGTATAACATGCCACGTGCACTAGTTTTCACAAGCTTTCGACTTCATTCACATGCAATGGAAAGGAACTAACATGCTTCTCATTCATAGCGCTCAACAATGCATAAGCCAAGATATTACAGGCATGGAGTTATACATCACATAACATCATAATCTCATCCACCTCATGGAATAACAAAATAGCATAACATATAGTAATAAATACAATGCGAGGCAACATTTAAACAGTAAATGTTAGCTACCGCTTGTAAGCTTATCCTTAGCCTTCAAGCTTTATCCTAGCAAAATTCCTCCTCTTTGGATGCAAAACATAGTGATAACATAATAGAGCATCACACATTATTATTCTATTCATTATAACACCCCTTAATTCCTTTTTACTTGATTCTTGGGTTATTATTTCTAGCTTTGATTTCTTAATTTTATTGGGCCATTCCTATATAATTTTTCATGTAGAGTTCAAATATCCACTTCGATTTATGAAAATCCAATTCCATCCTATTGAAATCATATTGGCCGAATTATAGGGGATTTAATTCTAAAATTTTCGCTTTCAATTTTAATGCTTCTAAGCATCCTTTTTTTGGTGTTTTCCTACACCATTTCATCATTTAAACACATTGAAAGCATCAATTGAATTGGATCTAACTCAAGTTCAAGGGGTTGGATTTTCTTTTCAAGACACAAGTAAAATCAATCAATTCCTTCCCCTTCCAAGTCCAAGGGGTTAAAATCTGTAGGATGCTACATTGAGGGTTTAGGAGTTTGCAGTTTGGGGTTCAGGGGAAGGGGCCTAGAGTTCAAGGGTGAGGGTGAGGGGCTGGGGGCAAGGCTTGGGTTAGGGTTTAGGGTTTTTTTTAGGGTTCGGGGTTGAGGGTTAAGGGCTTAGGATT